>NW_027508744.1:105000-117500 GCF_051911475.1 Siphateles boraxobius | reverse complement strand
CTCTCTCTCTATCTCTCTCTCTATCTCTGTCTCTCTCTCTCTCTCTCTCTCTCTCTCTCTCTCTCACACACACACACACACACACACACACACACACACTCTCATACTCTCTCTCTCTCTCTCTCTCTCTCTCACACACACACACACACACACACACACACACTCTCTCTCTCTCTCTCTCTCACTCTCTCTCTCTCTCTCACACACGCACACACACACACACACACTCTCATACTCTCTCTCTCTCTCTCTCTCTCTCTCACACACACGCACAGACACACACACACACACACACACTCTCATACTCTCTCTCTCTCTCTCTCACACACACACACACACACACACTCTCATACTCTCTCTCTCTCTCTCACACACACACACACACACACACACACTCTCATACTCTCTCTCTCTCTCTCTCTCTAACACACACACACACACACACACACACACACTTTAGAGTTCAGTATGTTGAAGTTGAATGATAACAAGTACATTTCTCTCTGTCAGGAATATGTGATTGTGTTTGGTTCTGCGGTCATACATGAAATGCATTGATTGCAAAGTAACTTCTAAGTATTGGTGTGTAAATATATTACATTATGCATAATTCAATCAAAGTCCTCATGATTCACAAATCAGGTCAAGTCACCTTCATTTATACAGCGCTTATAACAATATAGACTGTTTCAAAGCAGCTTTACAGGGATAATAGGAGATTGTTTGGCAAATTGTGAAATAGGTTCCAAGGGACAAGCCTTGAAAATTTATAATACAGAATTTTTTTATCTCTTCTGCGTAGCCACTGAACCGTAATGATCCCGCCAGCGTTTAATCTGTACAGAGGTGAAGGGAAGGAGAGAGAGAATAGAGACACTTCTTCTACACACCAGAAAACACACACCAGACCAGTGTATTCATCATAACACACACATCAGACCAGTGTATTCATCATAACACACACCAGACCAGTGTATTCATCATAACACACACCAGACCAGTGTATTCATCATAACACACACATCGTATTCATCATAAAACATATTCTCTATCATGATCAGCTCACTATAAAGACTCTTATCACTTTACATGCATCGTCACAGAATAATAATAATTCTTGTTGTGAAGGAAACATCCCTCCATCTGTTCTTTTCTTTCTTTCTGCTGTTTTTCAGGGCATATAAACATTCAGAGGAACATCCTCCTCTTCCTGAGTCTCATTCCCACGTCCTGCTTCAGTCCCAGCGTGACCTTTGACCTGCAGATCTACTCTGTCCCTGACACACACAGACACACACACACACACACACACACACACACACTCACTCGCACACGTACACACACACACACACACACACACACACACACACACACACGAACTATCAAACGCACACACACACTCACTCACACACACACACACACACACTCGCGCACACACACACACACACACACACACACACACACACACACACACGCGAACTATCAAACGCACACACACACTCACTCACACATACACACACACACACACTCACTCACTCGCACTATCAAAAACACACACACACACACACAGACATATGCGCGCGCACTATCAAACACACACACGCATGCACGCACACACACACGCGCGCGCACTATCAAACACACACACACACACACAGACATATGCGCGCGCACTATCAAACACACACACACACACACATGCGCGCGCACTATCGAACACACACACACACACACACACACACAGGAGTGGAGGAGGATGGTGTGTGTTGGACTGTGCGTGTTTTCTTGAAATTGTGCTGTTATTCTGAAGACATTTATAGACACAAACACAAACATGGAAAACAAAACACACACAGACAGACACACACACACACACACACACACACACTCACCCTGCTGACAGAGAGTCAAATTGGTTTTTCATTTAAAAAAAAGGAAATGTGCAAAAAGTTTGGGTCATTCATTCATCAGTACTTAGTGACAACTTGTTAATGTTTCTTGTGTGCGTCTAAAGGTCTCTCTATCCTCTTCACAGAATCCTCTAGTTCAGTTGCAGTAATGTGAGGGTTTCACACAGAACAGGTGTACTGACTAAGTCCTAAACCAAGTCTAGTACTGGTTACTAATACAGCGGATTAAGTTTAGACGTGTGCCCTCACTTATATCAAACACAGACTCCCATAATGTTACTATTCTCTAGCAAGTTTATTTTCCTTTGCATATATCATACAGCGGCAATATATTTACTCAAAATATATGTAACCAAAACACCAAACTGCTTTGTTCTCCTGTAGGCAAGACACTGGCACAGTCCAAAACTGTTTGCTTCCAAAAACCGCCACACTGTAGTTTCTGGGTTTCCTCTAAGTTAAATGACCAGCCCAGCTGGCTCGAAATCAGTTACAAGCACACACAGCCCCCTAGTGGCACAGAACAAAATTACATACAATAATACAGAATGAATATGGCTCAGGTTTTCCTCATCCACTGCATGTTTTGAGCATGTGTGTGTCAGAGTAAACTCTAGTGTTTCCTCGTTTCTTCAAACTGGATCCGCAGCTTTTGCTAGTAAAGGGTTTGAACTGGACGTCTAAGAACACTAAGGTAATTTTGTTCATTTGTGCTAGTACGCATTAAACGTTTTCTGTTTTCAGTTGAAAATGGTGTCATGTAAGTCAATAACTAATAATTTTTACAACAGAAATGAATCAATAAAAATCTTAGGCCAGAAAATTACTTTCTTCTAGATCTGCTGTACAGCCGAAACAAACTTATGTCCATTATTTTCCTGATATCACTGTAATGCTTTGAAACAAGCGCTATATAAATGTGCCGTACTTATTAGAAAATTAACCTTGGATTTATTATAGTGAAAGTGGAGTAACCATGTTTTTTTGGCGGATTGACTATAATTTTAATAACCACAGTTTTACTACAAATACTATGATTAAACTATGGTTAGTGTAACAAAACCATGGTTAATTAACTAACATGGTTAGTTTTTTGGGTTTATTTGTAAGGCTTTACTGAAGATCTACTCTGATAAAGAGTCAAGATACTGAAGGTTACACATAAGTCTTTATTTCTTCCTTAATATTCTCATTTTGTATAATCACATACTACGTCATTATTATTAGAATTTATTAGGATTAACCCCTTGAGATGTATCATCTCGTTTTCGAGGGGGTCCTTACAATGAAACACAATTACAAAAAAAACAAAAACAAAATTACAATTAATACATCAAACAACAGGACACCACCAATATAAAATACACACATATATATATATATACATACATACACATACATGTATACATATACACATACACATATATATACAAATACACATACACACATACATACACAACAATACACAAAACTACAACACCAGTTTCAATGATAGCATGTGCAATCTACTTTCAAATAAAATAATAAAGATTGTTTAAACAACCGAAATGAAGTAATGGATCTAATATGTATGGGTAAATTATTCCAATCTAATAGGGCTTTAAACATAAATGCTCTCTTACCAATTGTTTTTTTAACACGAGGAACAAAAAAGTAAGTCTGGACAGAATGCCTAACATGATAGTTTGAGGAAAAGAGTACAAAATATTGTTGTAGATAACTAGGATAATCAAAATAAATACATTTAAATATAAATTGGAGCCAGTGCGTCTGCCTTCTCACATTCAAAGGTGGCCACTGAAGTGCATCATACATTGTACAGTGGTGAGTGGAAAAAGAACATCCTAGAACAAATCTACAAATTCTATTATATGCCGAATTAAGTAAGACAAGATCAGATTTTAATGCCGTCTGATAAACCACATCACAGTAATCAAACAATGGAAATATTAATTGAACAACTAGTTTCTTACGAACACTATAAGTAAAGCAATTTCGAGATCGATGCAAGATACTCATTCCAACGTTGACTTTTCGTAAGACATGATTAATGTGAAGTTTAAAGGAAAGTTTAGAGTCGAGCCATACACCAAGGTATTTAATAGTATCAACTCTATGCAGAAGAGTACCGTCTTTACATAATATAGCACAAGAACAGGTTTTGGAATTAAGTTTATGTCTAGAACCAAAGATCATAGTATATGACTTGGTTTTATTAAGCACTAATTTGTTAGCCAAAAGCCACTCTTGTAAACTATTAAAATCCGATTGAAGAGATAATTGAATTTGTATAGGGTCAAAATTAGAAGTATATATGACAGTATCGTCCGCATAAAGTTGAACCTGACAATTTTTAAGAAGTAATGGTAGATTATTTACATAAATAGAAAAGAGAAGTGGTCCTAAAACTGAACCTTGAGGCACACCACGTTGTTGAATCAAAAAATCTGATTTGTTTCCATTTAAGACAACACATTGTTTCCTGTTATGTAGATATGAATTAAACCACAAAATAGAATTTTTTGAAAAACCAATAGCATGAAGTTTATCTAAAAGCAAATAATGATCAACCAAATCAAAAGCTTTAGTCAAATCAAGAAAAATAGCACCTGTGAGCTTGCCGTTATCTGAAGCTGAAAACACATCATTTGTAAACTTAAGTAGTGCAGTGGTTGTGGAATGGTTAGTCCTAAAACCAGATTGAGATGGTGATAAAATATTATTAATACATAAATAATTTGAAAGTTGCTTATAAATTAATTTTTCAAAAACTTTGGATATGGAACATATAATAGATATTGGTCTATAATTATTGATATCAAGTACATCGCCTCCCTTATAAAGTGGAGTAATGCGTGCACATTTCCAGATCATCGGCAATTCACATGTGGACAATGAAAGATTAAATAAATCAGCTAGTGGATACATAATAATATGTGAAGTTAGTTTAAGATACCTATTTTCAATTCCATCTAATCCTTCACCACTAGTCACTTTTAATTCATCGATTGCACTCTGAACATCAATTGGAGCAATCCTCCCAAATGAAAATGAACTATTACATAATGTAGTCACATTAGAATTATCAGTATTCAAATAAGAGGCAGATGTTAAAGTAGACCAAACTGAGGAAAAATGCTGGTTGAACTCTTGGGCAATAGATAGAGTCATGAAGTATAGTATTATTATCAACTCTAATTTGATTAACTAAATGTTTATTTGATGTATTAATAATGTTTTTAATTTTATTCCAGAATTGTTTAGGATTTTTATAATGGTGAGAAAGACATTCTTTATAGTAATTAGACTTTGCATTTCGAGTTTTTGTCTTGCTTGAATTTCTCAAATGCCTATAAACTTCCCAATCAACATTACTTCTTGTCTGACGAAATTTTGTCCATGCTTTGTCCCTTTGCCTAAAGAGACTAATAAGTTCTGAATTAATCCAAGGAAGATGACTGCCCTTAACCCTAACAATTTTCCAAGGTGCATGCTTGTCTACAACTTTTATAAACTCAGTATAAAAAAAATCCCAAGCATCTTGAACATTTGGAATCAAATCATATCTATTCCAATTAATAGAAATCAGATCATTAACAAATAAATCTAAATTCAATTTTTTATATTGTCTGATTTTAATTAATTTTGGAGGCAATTTAGGTACTTTAATTTTCCACACACAAAATACAATCGAATGATCACTAAAACAATCAGGCATCACACCTGACCTTAAAAATCTATTTGGGTGTGAAACAAGTATCCAATCAAGAAGAGATTGTGTGCGAGAAGTAATTCTAGTAGGCTCAGTAATTAATTGGGTAAGATTTAAATTGTTAAATATATTTTTCTCTTTATTACATGATGTATCCAACCAATTCTTATTAAAATCGCCTAATAAAATTAACTCATTTTTACCAAAAACTGAATTAATAGTGGATATCAGGCAGTTAAAGGACTCCACTGGTGAGGAGGGTGGTCTGTATATGCTACCGATAATTATACATTTGTTTAAATGGAAAACCACCTTAACAAAAATAGATTCAAAATATAAAGGATCAACCGAGGGTATAATTAATTCAGAAACAAGACCTATAGAAACATATATAGCCACACCTCCACCCCTGGAGCACCTATCCAATCTATAAACAACATAATTGGCTAAGTTAATTTCGATATCTGAAACATTGCTATTGAGCCATGTTTCCGAAAGAGTGATAATATCAGGCTTATTTAAATCAACCCATGCACGAAGTAAATCAATTTTACACACCAGACTTCTAATATTCAAGTGAATGATTTTTAATCCCTTAACCTGATCCATCTTTAAAAAAAAAAGTCACTGGTCAAATATAAGGACACAAATAACTGAACCAGAAAATTCATTACAAGGGTGCAAAAACTATCAAATAAACTGATCACAACAAAACAAACAGACAGGACATTTACAAACAAAACACATAAAAACAGGACACCCTTCAAGAATAACCCAGCTGCCCCAGAAACCATGTTCCAGGGCATCCCAGTGAGTAAACCCAACAATATGTCAAAAACCGTCTCATACACTCAACTCAAGCAGCAATAATAATATTAATAAAAAAAAAAAAAAAAACGTAACTTATTACAAATAAAATAAAAGCATAAAAAAAATAAAAAATAAATTATATAGGCTATATGCCCAACAGTAGCATTGTGGGAGGTAATACAAAATCCAATGCTCCAAAATAGTATTTTACATCACAAAACTACCTCAACACAATAAATATAATTATGCTACTAACAAACTTAGGTTATCCGAAAAATCAAGCCTCACCTCAGACAGTCATTATTATCCTGGTGAAATCTAAGGTGATAGGTAGGCAGCTTCAGCATCTTTATGGCAGCTAAAACGCTGCTGTTTGCCATCAACAAAAACACACAACGTGCAAGGATATCGGAGATAGTATTTCACATTAAGTTCGCGTAGCTTTCGTTTAACAGGATCAAAGTTCCTGCGCCTCTTCATCAGGTCAGCGCTGAAATCCGGATAGATATATACGCGTGTCCCGTTGTACTCGAGCTGCTTCTTCTCCCTCGCAATGCGAAGAATTTTCACCTTGTCCTGGAAATTAAGGAGCTTGATCATAATAGGTCTAGGACTGGCTCTATCGCTTTGTCATCAGTTCATCTCTGTTGTTTACTGAGGGTAGAAGTAAGTCAGATTACATTCCAGGTTTCCTTCGTTCTCTTGGCAACAAAACTATACTTGATGTGCTACTTAAATAGTAGCCTTACTATTTACTTTATGTTGTTTTTATTAACATCTACTTTTGATATACAGACCCAAGATGTTATGATCTTCTTTGTGCCTTACTTAATATTCATGAGATAAAAACACATTCATAATCGCCTACCCTCAAACCTGTTTTATTTTTAAAAAAATATTGCCAACACATAATCTAGATGAAATGAGGTTGATTTTTCTCACGAAACAGGTTTTGCAACTTTAGCTGTCAGAAGTGAAAGTATTTGCAGAGTTTTACTGTACGCCATTTTACACCAGGGCATAAAACGATCGTTTAAGTCAGAAAACTCGAGCATCACAGTGTTTAATATTTCTACTTACATCTGCAGGAATAAACAGTTTGTGAATAAACTGTTTAATTATTTGTACTAAAAAACAATACTTTTAAAATATCCAATGTTAAAAAAGCCACAACAAAAAAAATGTTAAACATAACATTTATTTACATAAATGACGTAAAATAAGTACAGGGAGTGTCGTTACATCTTTTTTTTTTCATTTCTTTAACATCTGTGGGGTTTTTTTGTTGTTGTTGCTGTTGTTGTAAATTTGCTTGGGAACTCAAACTTTGATAAATTGTATATCATTTTTGTGTAAATTAATGTCAGTAAATTAAGAGTGCTGTTGTTACAACTTAGTTCACCAGGGTGACATCACGTAAGGTGGGCTGTAATGTTAAAACAAAAAGAAATATTGACATTTATTTCGTTTATTAAATTTACATTATACATTTTATATGTATTTTTCACATTTAATAAATTAAATTTTTATTTTTTAATTAAAACATAACCCTTTATTTGTTTTTATTTGTAAACAAGTTTGAAAAACTAAGTTACAGTGTAAACTTCAAATAAATTGCAAATGAAATTTAAATTTTGTCTCACCAGTTTTACCCGAGAAACTCCATGAAGACTGAATGAATCATGGACGACACAATAACATTCAGAGATGGAGATTATTCTCCAGAATGCAGGTATATCAAAATCTTCAAGTTATATTAATGTTATGCATTTCTTATATCAGGATGTTTGGTGTTTGCCAGAGTTGTTAAGGTCATCCAAGTGGTTTTCTCATATTATTGTGCTGATATATATTAGGAGTCTCTGTATACTGGGTAACTGTAACATGGAGTCCACTGGAGGCAAGTTGCAGAACCCAAGTGCAGTTTATTACAGTTTTTCTCCATTGGTTTGGCTCATTTATTGAAACAGAAATTACATTCTCAAACCTCTACGATCATTTGGAAAAACAGTCTTACAGTTCAGCAGAACACTATAGCTCACTTGCAAAAGCTCATATCTCTCCCAAAACTGTTCACTCATGCTTCAAAACTAAATTCCTTTCCCATATAAAGAGTCAGTGCCATGAAAATGGCAGCGATCCTTCTCATTTGCTTTGGCTCATTTCTTGAAACAGACCGGACATTCTCAACACTCTTGGTGCTTTTGCCAAAATAACGTGGATGGTTCAGCACAACACCATGGTTCACCTGCAAAAGCTTATACCTCTTCCAAAACAGTTACCCCCTTGTGTCAAAACTAAATTTCCTTCTCATTTAAACAGTCAGTGCCCCCAAAGTGCTTCGTCCCTTTGGCATTGTGTAAGCACTGCAAGTCAAAATGTTTAGATGTTTTGTCACTATGGCAGAGGACCATTGAAATATCCCTCATGTCCACCTTTCAGTCTTAGCCCTGTCCTTTATTGACAATGGTTACTGTACTGTTTTTTGTCTAGCTAACAGAATACAACTGTGTATAAAACTGAAAAAAAGAAATAGGATTTATGGGTAAGAGTAGCCTCCAAGGTTTGACATCACACATTGCACTCATACTGCCAAGGAAATTGTATCCATTATCATTCACACACATAAAGTAACTTCGATACATCAAAGTAAAAAGAAAATGTATATAGCATAATATACTGTAATATAAACACACAAACAAAAAACAATGAAAATTATATGCAGCCTACAGTGCTGTAAATAAAGCTGGAGTTTCACAACTAACAGTTCTTCACTGGTCGCTGTCCTCACCCTCACCCTCCTGGCCATCCACACGCTGCTGTCTGTCTGGCCACAGATTCTCGTCCACATAACAGCGTATATTCTCCCTTGCGATGCAACGAGGGAAGAAACGGCGTGCATGTCGCAACCATCCCCTAGACTGATCTCATGTAATATCCTCACACGCAGCGTCCATTGCATAGAGCAGGGACCTCTGATCTTAAGCCCGATGCTCATACACTCTCCACCTCTAAGCGGAGAAATACTCCTCAATAGGATTGAGGAAAGGAGAGTAAGGTGGTAGGAACACCATGACCATCCTTGGATGAGTAGTGAACCAGGCCCTGATGAGCGGGCCACGGTGGAAATCCACATTGTCCCATACAATGGAGTATTATGGTAGGTGAGGGCCTACGAAACCTCTCTCATTTTCAGGGATCAAATCAAAATGAAGGCAGTCCTATAAGATGAGGAGATTATGTGTATTGTATGGGCCAAGACTGGGGATGTAAGTGGCCACACCATTCTCAGATATGGCAGCACAAATAGTAATATTGCCCCCTCGCTGACCTGGGACATCCACCATGGCCCGGTGGCCAATAATATTACAGCCACGTCTTCAGCCCTTGGCCAGGTTGAAGCCAGCTTCATCCACAAACACGAGGATGTGATGGGTCTCGTTTCCTTCCAATGCCATTATTCTCTACAATGGCGTAAAAAAAAGAAAATATCAAATCAGTCATACAGAAGAGTCATACACTACAGTTACAGACAATTACATAGGAATGTTATATGTTCTCCACAATTTCAACATACTACTGGTCACTACTCCAGTGGTTCCAAACCTGGGGTACATGTACCCCTATGCAGAGGTACTACAGAGGGTATTTGACAGAAATGGGGAGGGGTAAAATCATCAATGACTAGACTTACTGAAATGTAACAGTAAAACCCACAGTATAGGATAGATTTACATGGGAGGTACTAATTGCAGCTCTTTGACCCCTTTTCTTATTGTATGTTAAATTCTTCAAAATAAGGATTATAATGATAATTGCATCATACAGTAAGCTGAAGTTTTTAGGCAAAATGTTGAAGTCAGATAAATCAAATACTTGCATACCTGGATAACCTGGATACACAAATCAGGTAAAGTTGGTACTGAAGCCAAAAAAGTTTGGGAACCACTGTTTAATTGTAAAATGGTTATAACGATGGACAACCAGTAACTGACTTACATGTACATACTGGTACTGCAGCTCTTTTACTCTATCAGAGTTCCTCTCAAATGGTACCCTATAAATTTGCTTCATTGTCATCTGATGCTTCTTCAATATCCGGTCTATTGTGAAGATGCTTATATAGTTGACATTTTGGAATATGGCATTGTCTTGTAGGATTGCAGCGCGGATCTGACTCAATGTGATGGCATTATTTGATCTCTTGTTCTTGTTGTTCATTGAGAAGTTTTCCTCTGCCACCCGTGTAAGGTTGTCGTCCAATCCTAGACATAGAATTCAAAGGACAACACTTCATTCATAATGCATTCCTTATGTATTCCTTACAGAATGTGTTACCTATGTAATAGTATTGTTGTTTTACTTACAGTAACTTTACAACAATTCTAATGCATCACTGCACAGTGACTGGAATACTACTGTAAACTGTATCATCAATACTGTAGAAAATAAATTATTCCATAGTTTATTTTCTCCAGTGTTTTTTCTTGTCATTTTTAGTATCATAACATCCCATTGAGGTAAGATATTACTGTAGGCCTATCACACACACACACACACACACACACACACACACACACACACACACACACACACACACACACACACACACACACACACACACACACACACACACACACACACACACACACACACACACACACACACACACACACACACACACACACACACACACACACACACACACACACACACACACACACACACACACACACTAAATGAATAGGTAAATGTGTAAATAAATATATTTCTTGCTCTATGCACAGTGTCCTGTCCTTTACAACATATAATTCCGTCACTGACTGACCACATACCTGTTTTCCCTGCGAAAGGTTTGGATGATGGAGGAGACTGTAGAGCGAGGCACATTAGGCTGCACTCGGCGACCTGCCTCCGCCATTGTAAGGCCATGGTTGATGACATGGTCTATAATTGTGGCCCGAATTTCATCCGGGAAAGCATGGTGTCTTCGTGCTCCTCGGCCTCTTCCCCCATTCCACACCCTTACTGTCACAGTGTCTGGTTATTCCCTGGGTTAAACACTAGAGGTCCTCAGTTTTCACGGTGTCTATGCATTCTCACTACACTTCCCATGATCCTGTCTGTCACTGATTGTTCATTGCATTACAGCTGTTTCTCGTCACCTTGTTTGCACTTGTGTATATTGTCCCCACACTTCCGTGGTCTTTTCGAGCCTATTTCTAGTGTTTGTCTTTTATGTTTTTTGATTGCCTTTTTGGAATTTGACCTTTGCTTGGACTGGTTGTGAGTACGGATTACCCTTTTAAAAAAACTGCTTTTTTGGATCTCTATTCCCCGTGTGTGCGTGTCGTGACACTTACTCCTCCTCCTCCTCTTCTTCTTCTTCTTCTTCTTCCTCTTCCTTCAAGCAGGCAGTTGCCCTTTTTCATTTACTTGGCCAGGTGCCTCCATGTTCAGAAATTGTACTAGTCCTGCATAGTCAAGCTCTTTACATACATGTTTGGCAGCATTCACAGTCATGGAAACTAAACATACGGTTTGATTGGTCATCTGAGTTGTGTGAAACTCCTCCTTCGTAGTCAAGTTCTAGTTACACCTGACTGTCAATTGTTGTAATAAATGTATCAAATGTTCCAAGGGATTCATATATGGTATTATGTTCTTGCCTAATTTTGACAATTGAACAGACTATTGTGCATATGATGACTTATACAATGAAATGACGCTGACATGTTTTGGAGCGAACAACCATTAGACTGAGAATTAACAATCAGTTTAGATCAACAAGATCTATACACTTGGAAATTGTGCTAAATGTAGGCTACCTGTACCTAATCATTTGGCAAGATGAATTGAGACATGTACTTAGACATTGGCAATTTGATGAAATGAATGAGAAATTAAATTCTCTTGTGAACAATTGCCAAGTGGTTTGGAGGTTTGTCCATGTTGTTTTGAGAATGTAATTTCTGTTTCAAGAAATGAGCCAAATCAATGGAGAAAAACTCTAATATTAAACAAGATGAAACATAAAACAAAAGCATGGTGTGGCATGAAACTAAAAA
>NW_027508744.1:0-97500 GCF_051911475.1 Siphateles boraxobius | reverse complement strand
TTTGTGACAGACAGATGGATGGATGGATAGATAGAGATGGGTAGATAGATAGATAGATAGATAGATAGATAGATAGATAGATAGATAGATAGATAGATAGATAGATAGATAGATAGATAGATAGATAGATAGATAGATAGATAGATAGATTCTCGATGTGAGGTTTCTCTTCATGTAAAATCTATTATTTAAATTCTGGTCTCTATTCTATTATCTCTATTCTAATGTCTCTACTCTATTAATGTAAATTCCACAGGGAGAGATATAAATCACCAGAGCCCAGCTGTGTGTCCATGAAGAGTGATGCGTCAATGGACAAAATAATAAAATTCAAAGGAAGACAAACACCTGATCTGAGGTACAACATTTCTGTCTGTTTGGATGACAGACAGACAGACAGACGGACGGACAGAGACAGACAGACAGACAGACAGACAGATAGATAGATAGATAGATAGATAGATAGATAGATAGACAGACAGACAGACAGACGGACAGATAGATAGATAGATAGATAGATAGATAGATAGATAGATAGATAGATAGATAGATAGATAGATAGATAGATAGATAGATGGATAGACGATAGATGATAAATGGATGGATAGATAGATGATAGATAGATAGATAGATAGATAGATAGATAGATAGATAGATAGATAGATAGATAGATAGATAGATAGATAGATAGATAGATAGATAGACAGAAGATTTGAAGACTGTTTGTGTGGAAGCATGGGCCAAAATCACACCAGAGCAATGCATGCGACTCGTTTCTGCATACAGGAGGCGTCTGAAGCTGTCATTACCAACAAATTATTTTGTACAAAGTATTAAATAAATATCAGTAAGCGTGTTCAATACTTTTTCCCTGTGTCATTTCATATTATTACACATAACTTAATTTCTGAACTTATTTGTTTTAGTTTCTTTGTATGTATGGATTACTTGGGTTGTTACCAACATTTGGTGAAAATTTCATGTCAATAGCACCTTTGGAAATATATTTACTGAGAAAAACGGCGACTGTTCGATACTTATTTCACCCGCTGTAAACCCCGGGAACACGTAGTCCATGTTGAGAAGAGGAAGAGTTGTTGTTGTAGTAGAGCATATTTGTGAGTCTGCTCAAGCTGTCCATCCGTCTCTTCACATGCAATACAGTACGCAACACAAATGCAATGGCATGTCACTCTTTAGGCATCTTACAACAGTTCCCGCACAAGTGATTTTATAGATTATCATGACAGAATATGCTAATCAAAGACTTGAAGATAGTTAAATCCACATCAGCTACATAAATTCATCAACTAACCATTCAGAAATGTCCTGTTGCTTCTACATGTTGTCACTTCTTCTTGAGTCTCTCCAACATTGTCTGACTCCGGTTTGAACATAAAAGACAGAACAGTTTCTGACATTTTAGTGCGTGTCTTTGTGAGGTAATCAGAGCTGCTAACACACACACACACACACACACACACACACGAGCTGTTGAAGCTCCGTCCTCTGTGCCGGGAGTAGCAGCTCATTTGCATTTAAAGGGACACACAAAACGACGCGTTTCTACTGACTCTCTAAAAGGGACCATTTTAACTTGCTGTAAAAAATAATCTATGGGTATTTTGAGCTAAAACTTCACATACACACTCTGGGGATAATAGAGACTTATTTTACATATTGTTGTGTGTGTCCTGAGCAGAGCAGAGCAAGCGTTTTCAGTTGTTTCCGATGGAAGCTCAACTTCCATGGGAATTAATTAAAATCGCTTGCTCTGGTCTGCACCATTGAGAATAGCCTTGCGCAACTTCGAACAAGCGTTTTAAAAGCGATGTGCAAAAGAGGTCCCTCAACCCTGATGATACCAGTAATTACTGGTGTTGTCACGTCGATTAACCGGTGGGAAAATTTCCTCACCGCCACATCCCTAGTTGCTACATGTAAAGGTCTGAAATATTTATTTGACAAATATTACATCTAATACAATTTGTCTGCAATAAAGAAAACACTGGGAAAGTGTCGCTATGGGAAGGAAAAATTGTCTGACTTGACTGCTGTTTTTATCTTCTCCTCTGACTGTAAACGACAAATCTCACCAATCAGTAAAGGCCGAAGTCGAACACAAGATTAGTGTTAGTGTTAATCTATAAACCAGATTAGTGCTTCTCAATCTTGTCCTGCAGGCCCTATCGCTACAAGTTTTGTGTCTCCCTCAACAGACAAAGATCAGACCCACTGGAGTCCAGTTGTGTGGCCACGAAGAGGGACCGGTCTATGAGAGAGCCAGTAACATACAAGGGAAAACACACATCAGCTGAGGTACAACATTTCTATAGAGAGACTCACCAAAATTCTGAATATGTATTTGAAATCTTGAGCAAATCATCTCTTCCTCTTCTCTACCAGTTGTAGCATGAAAACATAATGAACATAAATTAACTTCATATTTTGAAGGATACAGTACAACTTACTGATATGTTTCATACCTTATATAATTGCTGAATCAGTGGAAATAGGTCAATAAAACAGCTTGTGAACAATGTGATGTTATAATTACACCCAGGAAAGCTATCCATCGTTCATAGGTCATTAGTAAAATAGAACAAAGAACACTAGAAAGGATCATTTTGCTAAATATTTATTTTACAAAATTAGTTCATTTTTTCCTTAAACATTTGACATGTACCTGATGTAATTACAAAGGAATTAATATCATCAAATTGAGAAAAGAATTAAATCATGAAATCTATATAAATCCTCATGGACAGCAATACTCAACCTCATACTAAACGCACTGCTATTTGCATGATATTGTGTAATTATTTGATTAACTAGTGTTCATGTATTTTACTACTAATTTTATGTCTCTTAATTCATGTTGTAATCTGTTATTTTCCAAAGCAGATTTAAATCAAATCTGCTGAAGAAGTTTCAGTGTCTGTATGAAGGAACAGCAAAGCAGGGAAACCCAACACTCCTGAATGAGATCTACACAGATCTCTACATCACAGAGAGTGAATGTGGAGGGATCAATAATGAGCATGAGGTGAGACAGATTGAGACACAGTCCAGGAGAGCAGCAACAGAGGACACACAAATCAAATGCAATGACATCTTTAGACCTTTACCTGGACAAGACAAACCCATCAGAACTGTGCTGACAAAGGAAGTCGCTGGCATTGGAAAAACAGTCTCTGTGCAGAAGTTCATTGTGGACTGGGCTGAAGGGAAAGAGAATCAGGATGTCCAACTCATATTTCCACTTGCTTTCAGAGAGCTCAACTTGATGAAGGACAAAACACTCAGTCTTTCAGATCTTCTTCATGTCTTTTTCCCGGAAACAAGAGAAATGGAAATATCCAGTGGTGAATATAAAGTGTTGTTCATCTTTGATGGTCTGGATGAGTGTCGTCTGTCTCTGAACTTTAAGAGTGAAGTGAAACTGTGTGATATATCTAAATCAGCCTCAGTGGACGAGCTGCTGATGAACCTCATTGAGGGGAATCTGCTTCCCTCTGCTCTCATCTGGATCACCTCCAGACCAGCAGCAGCGGATCTCGTCCCCTCTGAGTGTGTCCATCGAGTGACAGAGGTACGAGGCTTCAATGAGCCACAGAAGGAGGAATACTTCAGGAAGAGAATCAGTGATCAGAGTCTGGCCAATACAATCATCAGACACCTGCAGTCCTCAAGGAGCCTCCACATCATGTGCCACATCCCAGTGTTCTGCTGGATCTCAGCCACTGTTCTAGAGAAGATGTTGAGTGAAGCAGAGGGAGGAGAGATTCCCAAGACTCTCACTCAGATGTACACACACTTCCTGATCATTCAGACCAACATCAAACATGAGAAGGACTATAAGAAGAAAGTCAAAGATGAAGACATGATTCTCAAACTGGGGAAACTGGCTTTCCAGCAGCTTGTGAAAGGCAACCTGATCTTCTATGAGGAAGACCTGAGAGAGTGTGGCATTGATGTGACAGAAGCATCAGTGTACTCAGGATTGTGCACTCAGATCTTCAGAGAGGAGTTGGGCTTGTATCAGGGGAAAGTCTTCTGCTTTGTTCATCTGAGTATCCATGAACATCTAGCGGCTCTATATGTACACATTTACTTTACAAACAAGAAGAGAAATGTGTTTGACAAAACCAAACAAAATCGGTTGTCTAAGGTTTTTAACAGGAAGAAATATCATTCATTATCAGGTCTGCATCAGAGAGCTGTGGATGAGGCTTTACAGAGTAAGAATGGACATCTGGACCTTTTCCTGCGTTTCCTTCTGGGTCTCTCATTAAAGTCCAATCAGACTCTCTTACGAGAACTACTGACACAGACTGGAAGCTGCTCCTACAACAAAGAGGAAACAGTTCAGTTCATCAAACAGAAGATCAGGGAGAATCGCTCTCTAGAGGGATCCATCAATCTGTTCCACTGTCTGAATGAACTGGGTGATGATTCACTGATGCAGGAGATCCAAGATTATCTGAAATCTGGAAAAATAGGAGGAACCAAACTCTCCTCTTCACAGTGGTCAGCTCTGGTTTATGTGTTGCTGACATCAGAGCAGAAGATTGATGTTTTTAATCTAAAACAGTTTATTGGAGCACAAAATACAGCAGATGAAGTTCTTCAGAAGCTGCTGCCTGTGGTTAAAGAATCCAGATCAGTTCAGTAAGTCACACTGACAACAATCATTACACTGATAGAACATGATCACATTTATGATTTTAGCATGTGTTTTCATACCTAAGCTATACTGTAAAAGGAGACATTCAAGAATATCATATCATTTATAAGTGTTTCCTGAACTGAGAAACTGAAGTGTGTCATTGTTCTCTACAGGTTGAGTTATTGTGGTGTTACAGATGAAGGTTGTGCTGCTCTGACTTCAGCTCTGAGATCAAACCCCTCACACCTGAGAAAACTGGATCTGACATCGAATAAAGTAGGAGATTCTGGAGTCAAGCAGCTCTCTGATCTACTGCAGGATCCTCACTGTAAACTGGAAATACTGAGGTAAGATTGTATAAAATGTCTCATATGGTAAATAATGATTGTCATACAAAAAATCTAATGTGAAATTAATAATGGGGCTGTTGCTTTTATTTTCATTAGATTCTTCCCAATGGGTCTGACATAATTTTACAATATTAATGATAGTATAAACATGACTGGATGATGTAAAGATGTGACAACCGTGTTCATATACAGATATGTTGATGATTTTTGGGTACTTGCATAAAAAGAATTAATATTCAGTTACACTTTATTTTAAGGTGTCATTGTTACAGTGTAATTATATAATTAAGTACTGAGTAACATTAAGCAACTACATGTACTTACTATAGGGTTGGGGTAGGATTAGGATTTGGTTGAGGGTTAGTTGCATGTAATTATGCATCATTTACTATTATTACTATGGTAAGTACATGTAACATATGTAACAAGAACACTGTAAAATAAAGTGTTACCGGATTTGGTTTAGGGTTAGTTACATGTAATTGTCTATTGTCTTGGGGCTCGACAGCCTTAGTCAAACGGGGTGGCGCGTATGGTTGGGTTGCGGAGAGATTGTGAGATTGTGGTTAGGTCTCAGCAGCAAGAGGGATGTAGAGGTCAGTAAGCTGGGCTGAGTTGAGTGGGGGACGGAGGGGGGTGACTCTGGGACGCCAGAGTCACTGTCGAGCCCTCTTGAGGTGTCGTGGGCTAGTCGACGAAACACTGAGGACGGAAGGTGCCCACTTGAAGATCCTAGAGATGTTCCCTACTCCGCTCAATCCAGAGGGTTGTTATGGGGGGACCGCACTGTGGTTGCAGCCGTTGTGTGTGCTGACGCGCAATACACTGCAGCTATTAACACCAGACAGAAGGAGATTCACGTCACCAGATGGAAAGAAGCGTAAATGGATGGAGAAGCATAGGTTACTGTAAAGCTACGTCTTAGTTGGTGATTATCTTGGCGAAAGCCGAGTACAAATCAGCATGAAGTTTTAACACCTACTCTCGTGTAATGGAAATCATTTATAATTTACTGTTATTACTATGGTATGTACATGTAACATATGTAACAAGGACACTGTAAACTAAAGTGTTATCAAATATTCTTGCGATTTTTATGATATGGAAACTAACCCGCTCAAACAGTTTGTAGAAGCGGGTCTGAACCTTAGACTGGACCTGTTAATGGAGCCGTGGATTAAGTGTCTGATTGTGAAGTTCCTGCTTATCTGAGCTGTAGATCCTGAACTGAGAGACTGAAGAGTGTCATTGTTCTCTACAGGTTGAGGGATTGTGGTGTTACAGATGAAGGTTGTGCAGCTCTGACTTCAGCTCTGAGATCAAACCCCTCACACCTGAGAGAACTGGATCTGTTTAGAAATAAAGTAGGAGATTCTGGAGTCAAGCAGCTCTCTGATCTACTGCAGGATCCTCACTGTAAACTGGAGATACTCAGGTAAGATTATATAAAAGTCTTAATGTCGTCTGGTTTTCTCCTCTGGTGAATAATGAATGATATACAAAAATAAAATCTAGAAAAAGTTAACCATTAAGTAACTGAAAAGGATATTTAATCTTCAGTCGATTCTTTCCAAAGCTTCTGAGGTAATTTTACTTATAGTTTTTGATAGTTATAAACATGATTGGATGATGTGAAGAGGTGACAACTGCTTTCATATGCAAATATGTTGAGGAGAAATTCATATATATCATATAATTTATATCAGTGTTTCCTGAACTGAGAGACTGAAGAGTGTCATTGTTCTCTACAGGTTGAGTTATTGTGGTGTTACAGATGAAGGTTGTGCTGCTCTGACTTCAGCTCTGAGATCAAACCCCTCACACCTTAGAGAACTGAGTCTGTCATGGAATAAAGTAGGAGATTCTGGAGTCAATCAGCTTTCTGATCTACTGCAGGATCCTCACTGTAAAATGGAAATACTGGGGTAAGATTTTATAAAAGTCTCAAATGTCGTCTGTTATTCTCCTGTGGTGAATAATGAATGATATACAAAAATAATATATTTTAAAAAAGTTTACCATCAAGTAACTAAAAATGATTTTTATTCATCATTAGATTCTTTCCAAAGCTTCTGTGGTAATTTTACTTTTGATAGTTTTTACAAGTAACAAATATGATAGGATGATGTGAAGAGATGACAATTGCTTTCATGTACAAATCTGTTGAGGAGAAATTCAAATACATCATATCATTTATATCAGTGTTGCCTGAACTGAGAGAATGAAGAGTGTCATTGTTCTCTACAGGTTGTGTGATTGTGGTGTTACAGATGAAGGTTGTGTTGCTCTGACTTCAGCTCTGAGATCAAACCCCTCACACCTGAGAGAACTGAATCTGTCATGGAATAAAGTAGGAGATTCTGGAGTCAAGCTGCTCTCTGATCTACTGCAGGATCCTCACTGTAAATGGAGATACTCGGGTAAGTTTGTATAAAATATCATGGTAAATATTTAAATTTCTTTATTCAATGGTGAATGTCAATGGTTAATAATGATTGTCATACAAAAAAAAAATCTACTGTGAAATTACTAATGGGACTGTTGCTTTTATTTTCATTAGATTCTTTCCAATGTTTCTGACCATTGCAACGATATCTCACGACCAATTCGCATGAATTTGTACGATTTGTATAAACCCACGTGCTGGTTAGGTTTACGGGCGGGGTCAGGGGTAGGTCATTGACATAATTTTACAATATTAATGATAGTATAAACATGACTGGATGATGTAAAGATGTGACAACCGTGTTCATATACAGATATGTTGATTTTTGGTCCTTTTGCATAAAAAACATATTCGGTTACACTTTATTTTAAGGTGTCATTGTTACAGTGTAATTATATAATTAAATACTGCGTAATATTAAGCAATTACATGTGCTTAATATAGGGTTAGGGTAGGATTAGGATTTGGTTGATGGTGTTGGAAACGTTTTCCTTCTTAAGTGTAGGAGACTTAGAAGCGAAAAACCAGGAGACTTGTAGTATCTTCAGCAGGTTTCTTTATTGAGAACACGAGCTGTCGGTAGCTGCAGTCATCAAGTCTGAACTAAGGCAGTATACAGTAGAGTTCATATACCTTTAAAGGGGGAGGAGTTACATAGAGGTGAACAAAGCATGTAAATGTAAGTACAGGAATCAGCACGTTACCGGAAATTCCCCAATCCTGATCTTCATCAGCATAAAAGTGTGATTCAAATGTAAATATTTTAATCCAATCAGCCGGACTATTCAATGACTGGGACAGGGGCTCCTAGAGCCATTAGAACAAAGGGTGAGAGTCTCAGTAATCTGACTCATTTAACTTACAATAGAGAGAACAGGACTGGCAATGAATCTCTTGCTGATAACGCTGATATCATCCTTTATACTTCAAATGCTTAATTCAGTCTACTAAACTTTCTCAGTTTATATACTATTGTATTGGAACCTAAATTAAAACATTTAATAAATTTGTAACACTACAATGGTTAGTTGCATGTAATTTTGCATAATTTACTGTTATTACTATGGTAGGTATATGTAACATATGTAACAATGACACTGTTAAATAAAGTGTTATTGATTATTGTTGCAATTTTTATGATATGGAAACTAACTCGCTCAAGCAGTTTGTCGCAGCAGGTCTGAACCTTAGACTGGACCTGTTAATGGTGCCGTGGATTAAGTGTCTGATTGTGAAGTTCCTGCTTATCTGAGCTGTAGATCCTGAACTGAGAGACTGAAGAGTGTCATTGTTCTCTACAGGTTGAGTGATTGTAGTGTTACAGATGAAGGTTGTGCAGCTCTGACTTCAGGTCTGAGATCAAACACCTCACACCTGAGAAAACTGGATCTGACTGGAAATAAACTAAGAGACTCAAATGTGAAGCTGCTCTCTGATCTGAAGGAGGATCCACATTATAAACTGGAGATGCTTCTGTGAGTAGTGATTAAAACTGTTCATATTTTAATTGAAAGTTAATTTAGTTTCTTCTTAGTTTACTTTCCTTGTGATGGTGAATTACACACTATAAAGATATTTAATAAGAGTTTGATTCATTTATTTTTCTATAATAGTTTATAGCAACAATTAAATATCTTCAAGTTTCTTTTTATTTCAAACAATTCAATATTTTGCTTTTATCATTGTCTTTTTATCCCTAAATGATGTATTTTGAGAGAATGTCAATTGCAGTAGAAGATAATGGTAAATATTTATCACTAGTTTCTTTATCATTTAAATAAAACCAACCCAGTGGCACCGAAAGAGGACAATCATACAGGATTATAGATAAGGGTCAAGGGTCATCATTCATGGTGATTTAGGTGCCAAATCAAAATGTGAATGTTCAAAAACAGCTTTAACAATCATGTATAACAGTATTATATTATAATCTTGCACTTAATAGTCGGAAGCAGTTTCTTTTTGTTTGTTCTAAAGTTGATAATGCAATAATGTCGCACACATTTGACTGTCTGTGTTTTACTTACAGGTTTAGTTGTTAGTCTGACCTTCTCTGGATCAGATGATGGTGAATAAAGAGCCACTACAGACACAATCACATTCAACAGAATCAACAGACACAAACCCACAGTGATCATCACACACACATGTGTGTGTAACTTTACAGAATGATCCAATCCTTCAAAGTCAAACAAGGAAACCTTCAACCATATGGAACTGGATAAATATTCTGAATGTTCAGATCCAATCTGACTTCTGACCTGTAATGCCTGAATTAGGGCTATGCGATATGACAATATATATCGGATGGATGCAGGGGCGGACTGGCCATCTGGAGCACCGGGACTTTTCCCGGTGGGCCGCTGGCCAATGTGGGCCGGCCCGGTACACATATAAAAAAAAATATAGCCTACCTATATATAAAAAATGACGGAAATCATAATATTACATTTCTTTTCTAAACAAATGGATGAGGGAATCGATTGCGCGGGCGCGGCCGACAAGGAGTGTGTTTCGTGTGCATGCATGTGAGTGTATTGCCCTCCCTCCCTGTTAAGTTTGGTCTACTCCATTGCGTATCTTGAAACACGCCCTCTTTCACGTCCTGGAAACACAGCAACCCAACGCCGATGAACTAGCGCAGATGAAAGCCGACTGTGTTGTCGCCTCGCATCGCCTGTGTCGCAGGAAAAAAGACGCACTTGAACACACCGAGAGAACTACAGCCTACTGTTAGCTAGAATGCGCGTTCTGCGCCTGGGTGTTATGAGACAACTGTCTATTTCTGCAGATAAATTCATCTATATTCGTCCTTCAAAAAGAGAAGCCGACTGCAGATACACACCATAAACAAAGCAGTGCGTGCTTACCATTCTGAATATCAATCCTGTTAAACACTTTCTTTATTCCACTCCTCTCATGTTAATATTTAAATATTCGCCAAGGAACACTCCGGTAATATGATGTAACATTAGAACAGCCTTCTATCTGTGCTGTTTTGACTTCTTTGCTCGCTGTTTTGTTATTATTCTCGTGCAGTGCACTGACTCGTTCACTATGCTGAACAGCCAATCAGAGTTCCCTCTTTCACCGACATGTCGAATCGGCCGAAAAAAAGCTGACGAGGACCAATTTCAGCCGACGGTTAAAAAAAGCATTAGAGGTAGATGCTGTGAAATGCTTCAAATGAACAGATTATAGGCCTACATTTGGCGCGAAGAGTAGCAGTTCAACAGGCTCTGATGGCTCTAGCTCCCCCTGACTAGCTATGACCGATATGCTGTCTTGATAGTTTTATATTAATAATGTTGTGTGTCTTAATGTTCTTCTGTTTGTTTCCCTTTGGTTTTACAAATATGACCTAATATATGTTGTGTTACTTAAAATAAATGTTTAAATAGCATTTATTTTTGTATTGTGTTATATTTTTATGCTATAAGTGGTGTTAAAAAATATTCTGCACATTAATGGGCCAATGTGTTATGATTTGGGATGTGGTGGGCTGCTGTGGGCCAGAAAGTCCAGGGCCACTTTTTGGTCCGAGTCCGCCCCTGGATGGATGATATAAAAAGTCTATCATTTCATATTATGCTCTATCGTTTATATCGTGGTGTCACAAAAAACATTGTTTATGGCAAAACTTTTTCATCATTTGGATGACTGCAATCTTACACGCTGCCATGGGGATGCAGGCAGAAACTGAATAACATGGCGAATGAAGGGGTGACAAAACCAGGTGACCCGAGCAGGACCAGCCAGAACAAACCGAGGAGCTCGTTCCTAAACAAGGGGCTACCTCTGTACCATGAACATGGTTTGGTTAAATTTCTATATGTTAGTGTAACGGAGGCCAGCTAGTAGTTGCTGTGCGAGTAAAGCTCACTCCTCTGATCTCAATAGGCGCTCTGGCGACAGATGCTAGAGGCTGCAGTCTTTAGCCTCCTTGTTAGAGCGCCTGACTCTCATGCCGGAGACCCGGGTTCGAGGCCCGCTCCGAGCGGGTCGAGTGGGACCCGGGTGAAAGGGGGTTACATTGGTGCCGTGACCCGGATGGTAGTGAGGTTTAGGGGGGTGAGTGTAACGGAGGCCAGCTAGTAGTAGCTGTGCGAGTAAACCTCACTCCTCTGATCTCAATAGGCGCTCTAGCGACAGAAGCTAGGGGCTGCAGTCTTTAGCCTCCTTGTTAGAGCGCCTGACTCTCATGCCGGAGACCCGGGTTCGAGGCCCGCTCGGAGCGGGTCGAGTGGGACCCGGGTGAAGGGGGGTTACATTTGGTTGACTACTTTTGTTTTGATAATGAAGATGCTGCGATGTCAAGTTAGCAATGCTAGAACGTGTGCGTGTGAGTTGTCGGCGCGGTCATAGGAATTTTGGTCCTTCAGAGGATCCTGTTTGCTACTCCGTAATTTACGGTCATACGGATAGAAGCAAGAAATGAAATAAAGCTTTTGTGAAATACAAAAACCAAGCACGATGCCGTTTTCTGCCATCTCGGTTTCCTTTTTGTGAACCTTTTCTTTTTGTGAACTTTTCCTTTTTGTGAACTTTGGACCCCGTCGCATGAACCGAAGGTCAGCAAAATTTTTCTGTTCATTTTTTTAATCTGTTATTATTAAAGGGAAATAGCCTATATTTCGCGTATAGGCCTATATATTAGTTTTCTATATATTTAGTTTTATTATGTTTCCTCCGTTCACAGAATCGCTTTAAGTGCGTGATGTGCCGTTGTGTGAATTCACGTTCTACAGGTGCTGGTCAACGAATTAGAATTATTTTAAATAGTGCAATCATGAAATTCTTTGAATGCATTTTTTGTGCAGAAAGCAAATCAGGTGTTCACCGCACCTGTCCTACTCGTTAGACTAATCACAGAACTCGTTATCTGGAAAAAAAATTGCTCAGCTGAGCTTTCCAAAAGGCCCATTTAGGCCATTTAACTGTGACACTGTTGTTTTATTGAATTAGAATAATGGTGAAAGCGTTTCATTGAATTGCAATCATTTTTATTATAATTACAATCATCACTTTCTCAGTATTTTGTGGCTGCCTCTTTGGCTTGTATGACTGCCTGAAGTCTCCGCGGCATCGATTTGACCAGCTTGTCGCAAGTTTCCGCACTCACAGCTTCCCAGGCAGTGGCGATGTTCTGCTTCAGTTGGTCCAGCGTAGTAGGCTTTCTGTCGCGAATTTTCCGCTTGACGATGGCCCAAAGGCTTTCAATGACATTGAGGTCAGGCGAGTTGGCCGGCCATGCCAAAACTTCAAGCTGTTTTTTAGTGAACCAATCTTTGGTCGACTTTGCCGCATGAGCCGGTGCAAGATCCTGTTGAAATATGAAGTCTTCTTCGCCGAACTGTTCCTCAACAGTCGGAATCAGGAACGTTTCCAGAACATCTTGATATATGGCAGCATTGACAGTCTTCTTGAGGAAGCAGAGTTTCCCTACACCTCGAGCGGACATGCATCCCCAGACCATAACGCTCTGGGGAAACTTGACGGATCTTTTCACGCACTCGTGGTTGTAGGTTTCGCCACCACGACGCCAGACACGAGGACCTTGGTCACCGAAGGAGATGCAGAAGCGTGATTCGTCACTGAAGACCACTTTCTGCCAGTCTTCAGCAGTCCACTCGCCGTGTTCTTTGGCCCACTTCAGCCGTTTCACCATTTGTTTCTTGTTCAGCATCGGTTTTACTGCTGGAACGCGAGATTTGAAGCCGAGTTCGCGCAGACGACGGTAAGTGGTTGATCTGGAGACGTCAGCGCCGGTCTGCTTGTTCCACAAGTCGGTGAGCTCGGAAGTGGACTTGAACCGGTTGCTGACTGCGATCTTTCTCAGCTGCTTGTTGTCGCGAGCAGAAGTTTTTCGGACGCCGGAACAGTTGGTGCGCTTGCTGCAGTTTTTCTTGAGAGCTTTGCAGACGGAAGACTGGCTGATGCCGAGCTGCTCAGCAATTTTAGTTTGGGTCAAGCCTTGTTGGCGAAGGGCTTGAATTTGAGCCACTATTCCGGTTGAGAGGTCGCGCTGCTTACCCATGATTGATTTTACAACTTAGAAATTCTACTCAACCCTGACTTTATACTGCACAGTGAACACTCTTCACAGAAAACAAAAATTTGAGCATTTATTCTAATTCAATGAAACGCTTTCACCATTATTCTAATTCAATAAAACAACAGTGTCACAGTTAAATGGCCTAAATGGGCCTTTTGGAAAGCTCAGCTGAGCAAATTTTTTTCCAGATAACGAGTTCTGTGATTAGTCTAACGAGTAGGACAGGTGCGGTGAACACCTGATTTGCTTTCTGCACAAAAAATGCATTCAAAGAATTTCATGATTGCACTATTTAAAATAATTCTAATTCGTTGACCAGCACCTGTACACTATCCTGCAATTTTCGCTGATTTCAAAAAACAAAAAGTTGCATATTACCTGCAATTAATTTTCACCGAAATGTAAGCCTAATTGTTTGACAGTTGATGACATATACAGTATATCCTTGGGAAAACTAACGCTAGCGCATTGCCATTGCAACTTACCTATGATGACTTGACAGCTGAGCGCTGGCATTTCACTCACATAGGCTATGCATTATTAACACATTTGCACAGTCTGTACTATTTGAATTCGTGATTGGTTGACTGGCAAATTAAAATATTTAACAGAATGATAAAATAATGTTGTTAACCTGTTAATAGCCATTTCAAATAAGCATGACTGTTCAGAATGATTAAATTTGATTTTGCTTATGTTCCTGTCAAAATTTAATTTGTTTGTTTTCGTTCATTGATCAGGTTCGTAGGCCTGATTGCTGGTAACTTGAAAGTACAATGTTTACATTTGGTATTTTATATAGCAATATTTTATGTTGGGCCTGTAATTATTTGTTTTTGAAAAGTGTTTTATATTTCATTCATATTTTATTTGTCTATATTCTTAATCAAGCATTTGCCCAGGAGTTCTAAATAAAAGGATAAAAAATAATCACATAGGAATGAGTTAATTTGAGTATATACTTTATATATATATATATATATATATATATATATATATGTATATTTTCAACTATTATTTTAGTTGATATATACTGAAATAAAGTATTTTCCATGTGGTATATATATGTATATATATATATATATATATATATATATATATATATATATATATATATATATATATATATATATTAATTGATTGAATTTACAGAAAAGGTACTATATCGTCAAATATCGGGATATGAGATGACTTTTTTATATCGCCGAGCCCTAGCCTGAATCATAATCATACACTGTTCGTTCGTTGGTCAGAGGAGAACTGAGCGAGAACACTGTTTTCTCCAGAGCGGCTGTAAAAATAAATGAATTAAATTAATAACTTTTTTTACAACAGAAATTAATCGCTAAACAAACAAACTTTGTTGCATTATTTTCCTGTTATCACAGTAAAGCTGCTTTGAAACAATCTGTATTGTAAAAAGTGCCATATAAATAAAGGTGACTTGGCATTTGTTTCTTCAGAAGTGACATTTATACTGGCAAATGCTTTACTACAAACATCTCCTTATATAATATTTATTTAATGACTTAATTTAAATAATTCAGCCCTCCAAAAATATTCAAGATTAAAGTAACATTCCTAATGAAGTCATCTATTGCATCTTATTTTCTTTTTTATTTAAAAGAAATGATGCATTGGCACTTTTAAATGTAAAATAAAAATCTATTTTTTTACATTTGAATTCATAATCTACGGACACCTTTCAGTATTAAAATGGTTAATTAAGTTTTAATTTTCATTTAGAATGGCCGAATATACATTCCATATGCTGTTTTTAATCTTTTGGCAACTCCACAACTCCACTCCATATTGACAATATTCTATTGTAAGTCGATTCAGCAGTCAGAAGGGGCTTTCGCACCGGAGGAACAATTTCATAGTTCCTAGAACTATTGGCGAAAGTACCCGGATTTTGGCGTGTTCGCACCGCAGGAACTAGGAACGATTTTGGTTCAAGGAACTCCTTTTGGAGGAACTAATTTAGTTCCTACTTCAGAGTCGGTCTAAACCAGCGCTATAGGAACTACCAGTGACGTTAGTGTTCGCTGATTGGCCGAATGCACGCGAAACACCAGTACCCGCCATTTTTAAAAAGGCTGTGTAATGTAGTCGGTGAGGTGGCAATTAGTAGAGGGCGTGGCCAGGTAGGTAGCGGGTTTTTAAGCAGGCACCTGTAGGGAGGCCTATAGAGGAGGTCCAATCTTTTGTGTGGAATTTTTCTGTTTGGTAGCAATTCTTTGTGTGTTGGTGCACAGTAGTGATGGCTGGTTCGTGAACGAATCGTTCATTTGAACCGGTTCAACCAGTACACTAGTGAACCGGTCGAACCAGTACACTAAATCGGACTGAATTGTTCTGAACAGTTCGCGTCTTGCGTCAGTGCTGATCCACAAGTTACTAAAGTTACTCACTTTAAGACAAGACTGACAGTCCCTCCGAATCGAAATAAACCAAAATCCCGGAGTATATTTTACTTCAGTAACTCCAACACTTCACTGAACTGAGACATGTTGTGCTGAGAGAAGTGATGAGCTGATACTGCGCATGCGCGTACTAATAAACGCACAGGTACAGCGGTTCTCGGATCACCAGTACAGAACCGAGAACTGTTGCTTTCGGACACTTTCGACATAATGAGACCTGATGAGTTGATGAGCTGAGCATGCCAGCAATTTTTTCTGAGGGACGAAATGTAGGCTACGTTTCTTAAGTATTTGATTGAACATCAGTAGGCTAAAATTAGTTTAGTTTGTTAAGTGTAACAAAATAAAACATATTGGAAACATGTTGATCACATGATTACTTTATTATTACTGTATTATTTTAAAGTTTGGAAACAATGAATGGATTGTAAAATGGTCAAACTAAACATTTATTATTATACTTAAATAATATCTTCAGGAACAGCTCATTTAATTTCTAAGTAAGTTGATATAAATCTTTGATGTAAACTCTTGCCAAGGTTTTAATGGTGCACTGCTTAGTAAATGTTTATAATGCGTTAAAACATAACGTATTAAACATACTGGAGACATGCATCGATTTCTTTTGTTTTGTCGACTGTATATTCAGGTTTCAGCAGTTCTTACCACACACAGGCCTATGCTACGGTTCTCGAGTCAAGAACTGGTTGTTGCAGTTCTTGAATCACCAGTACAGAACCGAGAACTGTTTCTTTCGGACGCGTTCGATATGGAGAACCGATGAGCTGGAGATACTGCGCATGCGTGATAGCACAGTCTCTAAACAGAACTTTCTTTCGGCCAACTGATGATGTACTGATACATGAGAACGCAGCACGAGTGAACCGAGGACTTAAATGAGGGGCCGAATTCGGCGAAATGTAAGTTTATTTAATAACAAATAAATTGATGAAGACCATTTATGCACTTTATATCTTTAAGACATGTAAAACATCCGTGTTTGCACATCGCCTGTAGGCTGCAGGATTCGTTTGCAAAACTTAAAAGTAAGAAACTTATACAAGATGATTATGACGATGAGTGCTTGCACTGGACACAAGAGGTTCAGCCTTTCCTGGTCCGCAGAAGTAAAAGGAGGAGGACAGAAAGCCTGCTGCACAATAGTCCTCGGAATCAAGGTCGGCACCTTAGGGACGTATCCCTGTTTTGGATATAGGAAAGCCTTGACCATCCCCGGTGCAAACTCAAGGCAGGTGGGGGAAACCGAAAGGGCCTGAAGATCTCCAACTCTCTTTAGGGACGAAATAGCTAGCAGAAAGATAGTCTTAAGGGTAAGAAATATCTCTGAAACCGAATCTAAGGGCTCGAATGGAGCCCTAGACAGGCCTTCTAGTACTATAGCAAGATCCCAAGCTGGCACCTTAGTGCGAATTGCAGGCCTCAGCCTCAGTGTGCCACGAAGGAAACATGTAATCAGGGGGTCTCGACCCAAAGATGTACCCCCCACAAGAGCGTGGTAGGCCGCAATGGCCGCCACGTAGACCTTGAGCGTGGAAGGACATAGACCTGACGTAAAGTGCTCCTGCAGGAACTCGAGTACTGTGTTCACAGAACAGTTAACCGGATCCCACTGATGTCGGTGACACCATACAGAAAAAACTCTCCACTTAAGCGCATATAATTTCCTAGTAGCTGGAGCTCTGGAGCTTAGAATGGTCTCAACCACCCCAGTTGAAAGACCACTCTCTATTAGTTGGGCCCCCTCAAAGGCCAAACCCACAGGTTCCAAATCTCTGGTTGAGGGTGAAATATTGTGCCCCCGGCCTGAGACAGAAGGTCTCTCCTGATCAGGATCTCCAAGGGAGGACCGTCTAAGAGATGGATCAGGTCCGTAAACCAGATCCGACTTGGCCAGCGTGGTGCTACTAGCAGTAGGCTTATTCCGTACCGGCGGACTCGCTCCAGAACTCCTGGGAGCAGAGCAACAGAAACGCGTACAGACGTAGCCATAGCATCCAGCCCCAGGGGGGCTGGCTGAGTAAGGGAGAACCACAGTGGACAGTGTGTCGTGAACAGATCCACCTCTGCTCGGCCGTAAAACTCCCAAATTTTCTCCACTGCCTCGGGGTGGAGTCTCCAGTCCCCTGGCCTCAGCTCCTGGCTCGACAGGATGTCTGCTCTAATATTCTGGTACCCAGGAATATACACTGCCCTCAGCGAGAGTACCTTCCACCGGGGACAACAGGAGGATATGGTGTGCCAGTTTGCAAAGCGGACGCGAACGTAGACCCCCCTGGCAGTTCAGATAAGAGACCACTGATGTGTTGTCTGTACGGACGAGCACATGATGGCCCCTCAGGTCTGGGAGGAACTGCCTCAACGCATTGAAGACAGCCATCATCTCCAGGCAATTTATGTGCCTAGAAAGATGATGACTCTTCCTCAGACCCTGAACCGAGCGGCCTTCCATTACCGCTCCCCAGCCGGTGAGGGACGCATCTGTCGAGATAGTAACTCGATGGCAAAGAGCTCCCAACACCGGACCCTGGGTTAAGAACCAGTGCTTCCTCCACATAATCAAGGCGCGGAGACACCGCCGCGTGATATTGATCATACGAAGTGGGTTTCCCCTCGGGGAGAACCCTCTGGTCCTGAGCCACCACTGTAAAGGTCTCATGTATAGCAGGCAAAAAGGTATCACGTTGGGCGCTGCTGCCAAAAGACCCAACAATCTCTCGAACTGTTTTACAGTGCGTGACTGGCCTAGCCTCACCCCTTTTGTGGCAGTCAGGATAGCAGCTACACGAGCGGGCGATAGAGTGGCTCGCATCGTCACTGAATCCCATACTACACCAAGGAAAGTGGTCCTCTGTACTGGAGAAAGCACACTCTTGTTGGTATTGAGCCTCAACCCCAAAATCTGCATATGAGCGAGAACGACACCTCGGTGCCGAACCGCCAACTGCTCTGATTCCACTAGAATCAGCCAGTCGTCGATGTAGTTCAGAATACGTATGCCCTGTAGCCTGAGCGGTGCTAGAGCTGCATCTACGCATTTCGTGAACGTGCGGGGTGATAAAGCTAAACCGAAAGGAAGAACCCGATAATGGTATTCTTGGCCCCCGAAAGAAAACCTTAGGAACTTCCTGTACTGAGGGAGGATGGAGACATGGAAGTAAGCAGATCTATTGTGACAAACCAGTCCTCGGATCTGATTTGAGTCACGATCTGTTTGAGTGTCAGCATCTTGAACTTGAGTGTCTGTACTGACCGATTTAACAGATGAAGATCTAAAATGGGACGCAACCCTCCATCCTTTTTTGGAACAATGAAATAACGGCTGTAAAAACCCGACTCTCGGTCGAGTGAGTACACCTGTTCTATAGCTTCCTTCGCTAACAGGGCCTTTACCTCTTGCTCCATTACTAGAGCCTGCTCGGGATGCACCACTGTGAGCAACACCCCGTTGTATCGAGGAGGACGAGAACCAAATTGGATTCTGTATCCTTTCTCTACAATCTGCAGGACCCACCGAGAAATATTTGGCAGTAGCTTCCACGCTGCCAGAAAATCTACTAAGGGAACCAGCCGCTCGAGGCTGGTCTCTGGCGTTAACCAGACGGCCAGTTCTGGAGCCTGAAACATAATGGCAGGAACTACCTGAACTGGCTGCTCTAGAACCCCCCTCAGAGGGTGCGAAACTGATGCAGTGCCGCAGCATAGCATCAGCGACTCACTGGAGACTGCTGCGCCCTGAAGCACCGTGGGTGGCAGGGTTGGCAGAACGGTCTCGTGAGGACCCCGAAGTGGAACGGGCACCGTATACTGAGGTGTACACCGCTTCACTTCGGTCGGGGCTGTCCTCACAGGCCTCACGCCAGTGGCATCAGGACCTCTTTTTTTGAGCCGAAGTCTTCTTCGCCTGAAGAACGGTCCTCAGATCCGGCTTCGACATAGAACACTTTGATTGAGAGTGCTGCGCCTTTTTCCAGTGTTTCTGTGGAGGTGCACGAGACGCAACACTCTCTTTCTGTTGCACACAATATGATGAGCTCGATGGCTGGGGCTGCTCACGCCCAGCAGCCCCAGGGGGCTGGACACGGCGAAGGAGAAACTTTTTAAAAGGATCAGATTGCTTCTTAGATTCCTGAAATCTCTCGACGACCGCATGAACTGCGTCGCCGAAGAGACCAGACCCGAAGGCTCAAGCGGAGCATCTAATAAAAAGGTACGATCTCTCTCTTTTAAATCGGCCAGATTTAACCATAGATGTCTCTCAGTAGCTACCAGGGCTGCCATAGACCGCCCAGTTGCCCTGGGGGTCTCCTTAGTAGCTCTGGGAGACAGATCGGTGGCCCGACAAAGTTCTCGAACCTCGTCAGGACCAACTCCCTCGCTGTTGTCCAGGTCCCCCAGCAGGTCAGCCTGGTAAGCCTGGAGCAATGCCATAGTATGTAGACATGCTCCAGCTTGACCTGCTGCCTTATAAGCTTTACCCACTAAAACCGATGTTGCTTTAAGTGGTTTAGTGGGCAGGGCTGAGGCCTTTAGTGACGATGCTGGACCAGGTGACAGATAGCTGGCTAGTGTCTGTTCAGCCTGGGGCATCGCCTCATAACCGTACTCTTTCAACCCTCTTATTTTAGAATACACATTAACTTGAGGGCTGAAAAGACGTGATGAATACGGCTTATTCCGGGATTAAGAGATTTCATTGTGCAAATCGGGAAAAAGTGGAGGCCTCGTGGTGGAGATGATGTGGTAGAAGAAAGGAAACCCTCGTCTAATTTGCTTTTGGGACGAGCGTCCCTTTTCTCAGCTGGCCATACAATATTTAATCTATCAACAGCGCGAGACATCACCTCCACCAGCTCATCATATGCTGGGGAAATAGATGGCGAATCTACTTCGACAGTGTGTGTGCTTTCACTCTCCATACTCATAAAATCAACCTCCTCGGAGGAAGAGCACTGAAGTAATGGAGGGCTCTCTCCGCGGGCGGAAGAAGCCGCAGAGCGGGCTTCCGACACCGGGAGGAGAGCACTGGATCTTCCGGGTAAGGACGGAGAAAAGGCCCTCGGACCCGTCTCCAACCCCTCCGAAAGATCCTTTTGCGATCCCCAGGAATGCATTTTTCTCGCCGCCTCGGCAGACGCGGGTCCTCTACCCTGAGGATCGCGAGCCTGTCCACTCTCGTCAAAGAGTGACAGGCGAGAGCGGAGGATGCGAAGCGGAAGCATTTCACAGTGTTGGCACTCAGCCCCCTCGAAGGCTGAGACTGCATGCTCCACTCTCAAACAAATGACACAAAGCTTGTGTGTGTCCCCACCCGTTAAATAACGCGGGCAGGGAGAAGCACAGTGCTTGTACATTTGTTTCGCCATAACGTTTCCGAGATATATTTGCAACAGACAACAATACATAGACAGAGACAGTATAACCCTGCTGAGGCAACAGAAGCTAATGCCGGTTTGCACCGGATGTGCTTTTATCCCTTCCTGGTCATGACGTCATCCGCCCGTGACGCTCATTCTTTCCATTGGACTAGTTGACATAGATGCTTCAGACGCAATCACGCCGGGGGCGTTCCCAAAGCGTTCAACGCATCGCGAGTTCCCTCGATTGGGAACATAATATTTCTTTAATGCTGGACTGGCTGTCAGCTCCAGTGTTTCTGTCCTCCACTGTGTATTTGAATGCTGATGTGTTTTGTTGTAGAACAGCACCACCATGTGACATCAGCTGTCTACTGCCGCTCTGAGCTTCTCTGATGCTGATAGTGATGTTGGGATGTTTTCTCTTTCTGTAGATGATGTTTTGTCCGTGGGCTCGATATGCCTGGATGACATGGTTCAGGGGGACACTATCGCTCGACTGCACTGTCTCTATGTCGTGTTCAGAACACCTCACAGTTTCACACGAGAAAAGATCATATTACACACTTTACACACATACTCTCACATTACTTACAATCTTATTTGATAAATCTTTAGCAGACATCTTTACCCATGAAGCTATATAGAGATCAGATGCTGGACTACAGTATTACTGCTTCATGTCCACAAACACACTGGATACATCATCAGAACCACATTGATGCATTTTCCCCACAGCGATATTTCTGAACTGTTTTTAATCAAGGGAACAGTTTTGCTTTGTAAAAAATACAGAGCAAGATGAATGACAAAACACTAGCAAAAGGAAGAACTTGAAAGACCAGAGTTAATTTTCTCTACACTTTTGATGTTTGAAATTACATTAAAAGAGACATTTGAATGGTTGTTTGTGATGATTTATGCCAGGGCTGTTAATTTGCTGTTAACAGGTAAAGTGTGACAAACACAATTTTATGTAGTGTGGTGTAATATTAATAATAATTCCAATGAGTTCTCATCTGCAAACATAAATCCATCATTATAAATGAAAAGAGATCTTGGACATCTGTCCTTTTCTGCTAAGAGTCTGGACTATACGAGTCACATTTCTGACATTAGGAGTTTCTATATCGCTTTTTTAAAGTAATTTCACAGTTTTCAACAAAGTGTGCAGCGCAATTGGAATTACCAGTTATAAAAATTGAGGGGAAAAATGAATGTGATGTTTTCAATATTACGTTGAACGGTTGCTGTGGTTACCAGTGAGTTACTCTGAATAAGGTTATTATCGAGTTTTCCATCAACAGCACGTTAAATCACACATAAACATAGAAAACATCACTTGATACTTGGATAATCCGTTGTCTTATTGAAAGATTATTAAACCCTGGTGTAAAATGACGCTTGTAAAAAAAAACACATGGTAGCCTACCGGTAGCCTACTTTTACTTTCATTTTCGCAACACAATATGTTCGATCAACTCTTCTAAACCGACGTTTGGCATTTTATATATTTATAGAATATTTTTTTTAAAATGCGCTGTAGCTATGTGAGTAGATTTATTTGAAGAGTCGAAACGCATTTGATTACTTTTTGTTATTTCACTATAACGGAAAAAACAGCGCTGTGCGCGAGAGAACTATATGTGGCGCATGAAAATGACTTCCTCAATAAGGTAAGTAGCTAAACATGAAATATTAAAGATTTAAAGTGCTTAATATGCTTTTTTTTACATCAATTATTCTCTTAATTGTCTTTGGACATAGACATATAGCCTAGACCCTATATTTTAAAATACGCTTTTAAACTTGTATGTCGGTCAAATGTTCGGTATAGGGAACATTACTAAAAACCAAAATTACTAGAAACCACAGTATTTCAACACTTTTCTCTTTAACATAGTGTTTAACTCTTCTTTGCTGTTTGTCTCAAATGTTATATCATTTTATGTGTAAATGAATGTCAATAACAAAGTATGCTGTTGTTACAAACTCATTAATGTTTTATTGAACATTTAATTAAAAACTAAACAAATAGGAAACATTTTATTTTAAAACAGTTGGAAAAGATCTTGAACAAATATCTGCATGTTAGTCAGATTCACAGATGTATTAAATGTGGGCTTACAGTAAACTGTCCATTTGTACAATATTTGAGGCTTCAGTCAGTGGAAGAACTCTAAACTCTATTGTTACAAACTTCCCAGTCTGTTCAGCCAAGATATTTCTGTTTTAAACACACACAGATGAAATACGGGCGCAAACATTACAGATCTGACTGAAGAAGAGAACCTGATGATACCAGTTCTGAAAATTCATGAACATGATTGAAAATCACATTAAATGTCGATAATACGCTTATTTCACGCAGCCGTTATTTTGAAATCGAAAGTGAGGCTCCGCTGGGAAGAAAACCGGAAGTGTCGCCTTTAATCATAGGAGATTAGAGAATGCGATGGCGTATTGTTGTGTTTAATGTAGAAAATAGTTAATCTAAAAATGTACATACATTTCTTTCATACTTTAGACTATATACAGTGAAAATCATTTATAATTTTTTTTTTCAGAAAGTAAAAAAATTAGCAAGAACGAACTATATCTACATATCCTATATTGGATATTAACATCCAATAGTGTAAATCGCGGCAGCAGCTTCAGGTTGGTAGTCCAAGGCATTGTTGTCTATCTGTACTTCCGGGGTTCTTCCCACCGGAGCCTCGCTTTCGATTTCAAAATAACGGCTGCGTGAAATAAGCGTATTATTGATTAGAAATCAGATTTGTTTTGTCTCCATAAACACACTGAAGAAAATGAGAAATTAAATGTATTGTGTTTGAGTGTGTGTGAACGAGTGTTTCTGATCTCTTACTCGAGCAGCTCCATGAAGACTGAATGAATCATGGACGACACACAAACATTCAGACATGGAGATGTTTCTCCAGGATTCAGGTACTTCAATCTTCATATGATCTTAATGTTATAGAAGACTCATTTTCTGCACATAACAGGGTGTTGTGGGTGTTTGCCAGGGTTGGTATAGTGATCTGGTGTCTCTATCATATTCTGGTTCCGGGATATACAGTAGTTGGAGACACTCAGGGTCTTTAAACACTGTCCAAAGACACACAGATACAGCAGACAGCTAGATGATATATGACAAAATCCCTGGACAGACTCATCACTCTTCAACATACTGTCTTAACATTAAACCTTCTCAGGTGGAATTTATTTTCATATATCAACCAAATTGATTCTTGTCTCTCTATTCTGTTGTCTGTATTCTATTAAAGTCGGTTTAAGGGTGACAGATCAATCTCACCGGTGTCCAGCTGTGTGTCCATGAAGAGTGACGCGTCTGGGGACAGATCAATCAACTTTAAGGGAAAACACACATCAGCTGATCTGAGGTACAACGTTTTTGTTTAGACAGACAGAGACCACAGACACACACAAATAATGCATTTATGGCAGAATTTAGCAAATATCCATTTATTATCAAAATACAGAAATGGGTGATGTCATTGTGTAATCATGTATAACTCAGTGACTCACACTATTATAAAGCGCTGCAATAGCAGGAGTCGAGCACAGGATCAGGTCTCCTCTCACAGCTGATCCAGAGCTTCAGTCCGGATGGACAGAGAAGCACCTTTGAAAAGTGCTGAGCTTGGTTAAGTAATTGCTGTCGTAATGTCAATCGAGACATTGTGGTGACTGAGTAAGACCTGGAAGCATCAGTGAATGGTGAGATATTTTGCTAAATAAAATTATCCTGTCAGAAGAATTGCGCGATAACTTTAAGAGAACGCCTGAAAACACTAGTGTGGACGGAGAGCATTTTTAAAAGAAAACACAGTTTTCAAATGTATCCGAATTAATGTAGACATAGCCTAAACCAAACCTTCTCAAACCTGTCCTGGCGACCTCACCACCAACATCTAACACCTGATTCAACTCATCAGCTCATTAGCAGAGATTGCAAAACTTGAATTGGGTGTTCAATAAAGGAAGACATACATATTATATTCTGTTTTTGTAAGGGAGAGAGCGCATGGATTTAATAGTAATAATAATATATTTTATTTATATTGTGCTTTTCTTATATGCAAAGTGCTACAACAAGTACAGTACAAAAGTAGATCCATTAAAAAAAAAAATGCAACAACAGGTAGAATACAAAACATCCAGTGTCTCCAACTAAGACACAAACACTATCTTAAAAAGATGGGGTTTTAACTGTTTCTTAAAACTACTTAATGTTGGGACATACTTAACAGTTAAAGGAAGTGCATTCCACAAGCTGGGGGCTGCCACAGAGAAGGCTCTTTCACCCATAGCTTTTAGTCTGCAAGAAGGCTGTTTAAGGAGAAGAGAGTTGGCGGAGCGGAGGGATCGAGAGGGCATATAGAGCGTAACTAAATCACATATATATATGATGGTGCAGTACAGCTTTATATGTTAAAATAAGAGTTTCAAAATCAATGCGGACATGGACCGGAAGCCAATGCAGGTTCATAAGCAGCCTAGAGATATGCTGACGAGCAGGAGTATGTGTAAGAACACGTGCAGCTGAGTTCTGTATGTGTTGCAGGCGCTTAGACTGAGGAACACCATGGCATACCTGTCCGACGTTAGATTTATTGTTTTCTAAAACAACAAACTGCGTACGATCAGTAAGGTAAGATTTAAACCACTCCAACACTGTACCGGAAATACCAAGCCAAGCCTCAAGTGTCTCAATCAGTTTAGAGTGACACAACGTGTCAAAGGCTGCACTCAAATCTAACAGCACCAAGATAGTAAGGGCACCAGAGTCAGCAGAGACGAGGAGATCGTTCATAACTCGGACCAAGGCAGTCTCGGCACTAAGTCCTGATCGAATCCCAGATTGAAAAGGTTCTAAAAGCTTGTTCAAGGACAAGTGAGAATGAAGTTGTGACACGACAACACGCTCCAGAACCTTCGCAAAAAAAGGAAGATTAGATATAGGCCTGTAGTTAGACAGATCAGGCACATCACACCCAGGCTTTTTAAGAACTTTAAAAAGCAGCAACCTTAAGGGCTTGGGGAACAAGTCCAGTAATAAGGGAAGTGTTAACAATGTTTAAATGAGAGGGCTGATAGATGACAGACACTCTTTGAGAACATGCGTTGGAATAGGATCCAGACTACAGGTAGTGGAATTCATCTTCATAATTAATTCAATAATTGTTTGTGTGATTCAATAATGAAGTATCTATGCAGTGTGTGAGTGTGTAGCCTACATGTTTTCCTATTCCGGTGGGGACTTAAACCTGAATGCACACAGACTCATGGGGACCTAAATTGAGGTACACAAGCTTAAAAATCATACAGAATGAGTATTTTAGAAAATGTAAAAATGCAGAAAGCTGTGTGTGTGATGGGTAGGTTTAGGGGTAGGGTTAGCCTACGGAGACAGAATATACAGTTTGTACAGTAAAAAAATCATTACATCCATGGAGAGTCCCCACAAAGATAGTGGACCAGAGAGTGTGTGTGTGTGTGTGTGTGTGCGTGCGTGCGTGCGTGCGTGCGTGCGTGCGTGCGTGCGTGCGTGCGTGCGTGCGTGTGTGTGTGTGTGTGTGTGTGTGTGTGTGTGTGTGTGTGTGTGTGTGTGTCGTGTCCGTGTATTCCCTACAAAAATATTTTTTGAATATTATTTTTGCTTGAAATGCCCATCCCTACAAAATACAAATGTCTTACTCAGACAACAGACAAGCATCATAGCATAAGAAAGAAAACATAAATAAATAAAGAAGTAAAATAGAGAAAGAAAAGAGTAGCTGCGGCACGAACACAAGCATGTAGTCGCAGTTGTTGTTGCTGTGACTTAGCGGTGTCTGACTAGTCGACACGTGGGGTGATGACATCATCATTTCACAAAATATACGGATTGGCTGTACACCTGAAAACGCAAAGATCCGTCTGGACGAAACCCCGATATGATACAAATTTTTAACGTGTACAACTAAACGCGTCTTGGTGTGGACAGGGCCTAAAAAAACAAAAGAAAAATATGGGCCCAGGACGCGAGGGGGCCCCAAATCAAGACTTCGGATTTTTTTTTTTATTACATACACACAAACAGTTTACCAATAATATTGTTGTAAAATAAAATTAAAATCTGTGAATTATATAAACTTAGAAGTGAACAAGCACATTCTCTTGTCACTTCAAAATACAAAAATAATAGTTTTCCACACAAAAAAGAACACGATGGATGGAAAGAAGCACCTGTAAGGAGCATAAAAAAAAGGAAGTTTCCCTTACGAATTGGTTACTTACAAATAAGAATAAACAGAATATTGGAGATGATTGTTGGTCACGGATGTGTCAAAGATCTAATTCAAGAAGTGCAAGTGGTCTTCTGTGGGAGCAAAACCGCAATTTAAAAATGTATCTTTATTAAAATGTAGAAACCTTGAATCATTATGGTAGTGTGTTTGTGTGGGCCGGGGCTCCATAGCCCTCAGCGTGAGTTTTTTAATGCAACCGTTTCCTAAGAACATTATTCTAGAATGTTTTTTTTTCCTAAGGGTTCAAATCAATCCCGTTTTGGGGGTGGAGGGGGGACGATTTTTTCTGTGTAAGACTTAAAACTGCAATGATAGATGGAAGGGAAGCAGGGACATAGGATATACTGTATGTGTGTATATATATAGAGTGTTGGGTCAGAGTCCACCTTTGTCGAGTCCGAGTCAAGTCCAAGTCCTTAACAATCGAATCCAAGTCCGAGTTCAAAGAGAGCCGAGTCGGACTTGAGTCCGAGTCCGAGTCGAGTCCGGCCGAGTCCACAAAGATTTAAATTATTTTAAATTGACCTTTCACAAAGACCCGCCCCTCTTAGTTACTGTTGCTACGTCCGACAAGCCGCTCCGCTCTCACTCCAATTGTTCTCACACAGTGAAAAGTATATTGCGGAGCAAAGAGGACACTGAATATGCGCCAACATACAAGACGGAGCAGCCTACTTTTGGTATGAAATAAAGTCTCATCTTTCACATTTTTATAATTATTATGAAATTCAAACAATAAATACTGTTTTGTGGTGCTTTAATGTGTAGGCCTCAGTTCAAGCAGCACATGAACTGATAATCTCTTGTAGTTATAGCACGAATTAAACATGAATGAAAATCAGAACTGCAAAAAGAAATCAATAAACACCATTTTTCAAGTTCAAGTCCACTGACTTTAATCTACTAACTGGTTTGGTTTGTTTTTCGGACAAAAATGGCAGGTATCTGCATTATGATTGGTCAGATCGCCTGTCAATCAAATTCCGGCGAAAGGTCTCAACACTGAGCTCTTAAATTAATATTTTAAACCTTAAAAAATGATTACAATGTATAGTCAAAGTCATATGTTTACCTATTGTACATCTTTCAGAATCTGCAAGGTAATGCTCAAGAATGCAACACGATGCAATAAGAGCCAGGGGTAAACTTTTGAGCAAATGGTGTTGTTTAAATTTTGTTTAATTTTTTTTTTACATACTAATATCTTTTTTAGCCTCTGAAGGGCAGGACTAAATTAGATGGTCCTCACTGCAGAACACGAAATCCAGGGGGACGAGTTGGGTCCAGATCCAACTCCTCCCACCTTACATATACCTAAACCTACCCATCTCCACCCCCTGATCCCTAAACCCACCCCTAATCCTAGCCATCTCCGCCCCCTGATCCCTAAACCCACCCCTAATCCTACCCATCTCCGCCCCCTAATCACTAAACCCACCCCTAATCCTACCCATCTCCGCCCCCTAATCACTAAACCCACCCCTAATCCTACCCATCTCCGCCCCCTAATCACTAAACCCACCCCTAATCCTACCCATCTCGGCCCCCTGATCCCTAAACCCACCCCTAATCCTAACCATCTCCGCCCCCTAATCACTAAACCCACCCCTAATCCTACCCATCTCCGCCCCCTGATCCCTAAACACACCCCTAATCCTAACCATCTCCGCCCCCTAATCACTAAACCCACCCCTAATCCTACCCATCTCCGCCCCCTTATCCCTAAACCCACCCCTAATCCTAACCATCTCCGCCCCCTAATCACTAAACCCACCCCTAATCCTACCCATCTCCGCCCCCTGATCCCTAAACCCACCCCTAATCCTACCCATCTCGGCCCCCTGATCCCTAAACCCACCCCTAATCCTAACCATCTCCGCCCCCTAATCACTAAACCCACCCCTAATCCTACCCATCTCCGCCCCCTGATCCCTAAACCCACCCCTAATCCTAACCATCTCCGCCCCCTAATCACTAAACCCACCCCTAATCCTACCCATCTCCGCCCCCTAATCACTAAACCCACCCCTAATCCTACCCATCTCCGCCCCCTAATCACTAAACCCACCCCTAATCCTACCCATCTCCGCCCCTTAGATCTGGATCCAACTCTGCCCCCTGGATCTCGTGTACTGCAATGAGGTGGTACTGTAATTTTTCAACAAAATAAGAACAATTTACATCCAGTTCCATCCTTAATGGACTTCTTGAGCATCACTAAATGTTTGCAGGGTTTGTAATAGTTGTATATGAGTCCCTCAGTTGTCACCAGTGCGAAAAGATGGATCTCACACTCATAGTCACTGCTAGTAAAGAGTCAAATATGCAGAAGATGCTGGAAAAGCAAAGAATGTGCTGGAGTTGGAGGATTTTTCCTTATGAACAACCATTACAAAGACAAAAAAACAAACAAAAAAAAACAGTTGTGGATCATTCAGGTAATGATACACAATATTACAATCAAGTAATTTGTCTTGTATTTTGTGTTTGTATTTTGTCATGTGGACTAGACTATTAAACATTTATTATCTGAAAAAGCTTTTTCAGTGCAGTAGCTACTAAATAGAAACAATGTTTTTATGATCTTTCTTATTAATAAATAAATAAAAATTACATTCTGGAGATTCGGAAAGGTGTATGTAAACTGTTTAAATGTAACAAGTGCACAGCCATGTGAGTGATTTTATTCAGAGTGAACACGGTGAATCTGACTGCAGTAGATGTGAAAGATATGAATAAAAATGATGTTAATTCAGCCAGCTCACATACCTGTATTTACTTCCTGTTTTCGGTCGAAGTCCACAGTAGTCGATTGTGCGCGCGATCATTGGTAAATAAGCAACAGTGGAGACTCAGACTGTCAGCTGTCAGCCGATGACGGTGCTGTGTGGTGTTCTGAGAATATCAGCTTAAATGGATAGTTCATCCGAATCAGATGTTGAACACACGCGCACACTCGACAATCGACTACTGTGGACTTCGACCGAAAATAGGAAGTAAATACAGGTATGTGAGCTGGCTGAATTAACATCACTTTTATTCATATCTTTCACATCTACTGCAGTCAGATTCACTGTGCTCACTCTGAATAAAATCACTCACATCGGCTGTGCACTTGTAATGACACATCAAGGATGTTAAGAGGCTAAAAGCAGGTTTAAAACTTGCCCCATTTAAGTCAACAGGGTGCAAATTTTAAAAAGAGGATAACACGGTGTAGGCAACACTGATTTTTGTCGTTGTTCTCTGTACTGACAGCACTCCAAATTTATAAAAAAATGAGCTCAATGTTAAAATTGACCGGAGTTCTCCTTTAACGTCAAATAATCTAAATGTTGACTTTCAAAAGTAGGCACGCCAAGAAGGCTGTTCGCTGTATGTTGGTTAATTTTTTGTGTGTGCCAGAAAGATGTTCAAGGAGATCGAGACGCCATAAAGCAGCGCATCATTATTTATTTTTCAAAGGCATGACATTTTGTAGTTATTTTGAATGTACACAAATAAAAATATACATTTTACTGTTTCGAATGATGTCATGTTACCTTTATGACTATAAATGCTGTAATGCTGTAAATGCTGTAAATGCTGTAAAATGCTGCTGTAACTTTAATCTGTAATTAGTATGTAAATAATATGTAAATATAGTTAGGATACTTTTTTATTTATCTAATTTACTGTTTGATAATTATTATACTTTTGCTGTTATTTTAGTTCCCTTTCGAGGGAACTCGCACTGCGTCGTTGAAAACGACTCTTTGGGGACGCGCCCTTAGCGTGCGTCTCTGAAGTATGAATTAAACTATTCCAATCCTGATTGGTGTTGCGTCATGACGTAACATGTGACAGCATAACCGGATGCATAAAAGCGACGCCGGCACACACACACACACTAGCTTTCACTCTTCAGCTAGCGCTCTCTGTTGTTCTGTTCTATTTGGTTTTGTTTGTCTGTCAGAGTGAAATATATATATATATATATATATATATATATATATATATAAATGGCGAGTGAACAGTTTAAACGGTGTGTGCACCCCTGCCCTCGCTAAATCACGGGTGGGGACACGCATCAGTTGTGTGCAAACTGCTTGGGAGCGCAGCACGCCCGGGCAGCTCTTGAGGGGGCTGCTTGCGGCGATTGTGAATCACTACCTATGAGAGTGCTGCGCTCCCGCCTGGCTGTGTTCGATGAAACTGGTCAGGCTCGCGTTCCCCACGGTTCTGGTCCCGCGTCTGTTGAGGCGGCGTGGCGATTAAGATCGTGGGGATCGCAAAGGGATCTTGCAGATGAGAATGAGACTGCTGCGGCACTTTCTCATTCTTCATCTGAAGATCCAGAGGCTCCTGTTTGTGGTGCAGAAGCCCGCGCTGCGGCTTCTTCTGCCCATGATCAGGGCCCGATGCTTGAGCTCTCTGCTTCCGAGGAAGTGGACTTGCTCAGCATCGAGGCGGATGATCGTGAACAAGTCTCGCCGGTTCACGGTCATGCGTATGAGGAGCTCATCGAGGTTGTGACTCGTGCTGTGGTCAGACTCAAAATCAGCTGGCCACATGATGAGCAGGGAACGCAAGTTAGAAGCAAATTAGATGAGCGTTTCCTGCAGCACAGGTCACAGCCTCAGCGCCGGGGTTTGCCTTTTTTCCCCGATCTCCACAATGAGATCTCGAGACAGATATCTCCAGACAGATAGATAGATAGATAGATAGATAGATAGATAGATAGATAGATGGATAGATAGATGGACTGTGTAGCACGCAGTTCGCTTTTTACATCGGCCGTGTGGTTTCCTGCCGTGTTTTGTTTTTGTGTTTTACACTGGCTGTGTGCATTAATGTTGTCATGTTTGTTGTGAGCACATGACTTGTCATGTTTGTTTCCTTGTGCCATGTGCTCTCCTGTCGATTGTCTAGCCCCGCTCATCTTGTTACCTGATTATTAGTTCATTTTACCCGCCTGTCCTCCCTTGTTACCTGCCTTGTTTGCTCCCTATTTATTCTTCTTGTGTTTACAGTTCTGTGCCAGATCGTCATCGTATGAACACCCTCTATGTTCCCTCTGTGTGGCTTCCCTCCCAGTCAAGCCAAGCTGTCAAGTCTGTCTCTCCCCTGAAGCGCGAATTAGCCTTTTAAATTTTAACCGACCATTGGGCTGTCTCATTCTTCAACGAGCAAGGATACGTGATTATAGCGTTTAATTTAGCCTACCTCAGCTAAATCAGATACATACAGTAATTATTCAAACACAATCTACAACTTCCTTGTCTAATGTGACATTTATCGGCCGGCTTTTGACTACACTCCCCTGTCTGCCATGTACAGATCCCAGGATGAATCTGAAATCGCCCCCTAAACCCTCATTTGGACAACCGTTGAGCGTACATCGGTTGTACACTCATTACTGTGGTGCAATGTGGGATTGAATGAGTGTTCACAATAACGTCCACTATGATTTTGGACACCACTACAAATGGCCGTCCCCTCTAATAGTGCCCTCTTTGAGGGTATAGGGGACGATTTCGGATTCAGCCCAGGTTTTGTTAATAAAATGTTCTGATCTGCCTTTGCTTTTTATGTTTTATTTATTATACTTAAAAGAAATTTGTATATTTAGTTTTTTTGTTTTTTTTCCACAAATGTATGACTTTTGGAAGTGCAATTTGTTTACCATATTCAGTTTTAGTTAAGTCAGTTAACTGACTAATATAGCATTTTTACTCTTAAAAGTGTACTCTTGCAGGCATTGTTTTATAATTAATCTATCCATGTAAAATTAACTATATACTGTATATTCTTGTCTGTATTCTATTGAAGTCGATTCCACGAGCTGAGATCACAAGCACCAGAGTCCAGCTGTGTGCCCATGAAGAGTGACCAGTCTATAGAAAACAAAAAATGTGAGAGACGACAAAAATCAGCTCATTTGAGGTACAACATTTCTGTCTAGACTCATCCTGATGCTAACTCACTGTATTGATCAGCTATCATAAATAATAGATAAAGTAAATAGTAACTAGCAACACTGAATCTTTAAACGAAAGTCTTAACTTTTTGTTAGTTGTAGTATTGTTAAAATTTCCATAACACTCATGCAGCAATGCTGTTGGTCTGATTATCAGGATGATTTTTAGGGGTTGTTATAAATATCGATTTTCTTATGCATTGATCTTCAGATTGTTCAAATGAAGAATGCAATTACAAAGATGGATCTTACCTCCGGGGTTCCTCGGGTCTAAAATGACCCAAAGCGTTCAAATAAAAAATTGTTAAAAATCGTAACTTAATCGGAATGGTCCGAAACCTGGGAAATTTATTGGTACTTGGTATATTAACATCCAAAAAAATTGGGGACAGGATTTGAAAAGTCTAAGTGGTCGTAAAAAAATAGTCACACTCAGGGTCTTCGGGTCTAAAATGACCCACCATAGGAAATGAATGGGAAATTGGCAAAAATATGAAAATACAGAGTTTTTTTGTGCATACAATCTACAAATCAGTCACGATGCATAAAAAAAGGACTCAACAGTGAAGGGGTGAATCTCTAAAACACCAAGAGTGCAAAACAGACAAAAAAGAAAAAAACACACACACACACTTATACACACAAAAACTCTAATCTGTAATTAGTAATTAGTATGTAAATAATATGTAAATATAGCTGGATACTTTTTTATTTCTCTAATTTACTGTTTGATGATTATTATACTTTTGCTGTTATTTTAGTTTTTTGTTTATCATTGCCGTTGCCAATTTTGAGTTACTGTTCATAGATTAGCCTATGTAAATAGTATGCACATAATAACCCTTCAAAGTCTAAGGGGTTTTAAGTCCGCCTGGCACTACGTTGATATTCTGGCTTCTGGAATGGTCAATTTTTATAGCAGAGTGAAGAGAGTCATATTTCTGGATTCTATAGACTCTCAGCTACAATGTGGATGCATTTACAATAAGCTTCTAGAGAGACTTGTATGTGTTCTGCTGTGATATATCATTAAGAAATACAAAAACTGAAGTTCCATTTTTTTGTTTTTATTATAGAAAAATATTAAACCATAAATAAATAAGGGATTTTACAACAAATTTTGACGTGTCAAAGGCTTTAGAATATTTTTTTTTTAAATGGGTGAAAATATATATAGAAAGAAATTAACTATTTAGATTTCTGTGACTGTAGTCACCATAAGTTTTTTTATTTTTAAACAGAAATTATAAGAAACTGTAAAGGGTACATAAATGTTAATTTTGAATTGAATATTCTGTCTCAATTTACCAAACACATCCAAAAAGAACCTCTAGATGTCACTGTGCACTGCATTTGCACATCAGTCCACACAGGAAGGGGGTGCACGTTCAGGGTCCTGGGTTGAGCAATGATGCAATCGGCTGTTCTGGGGCTGTTCTAAAACACACAGATTTTGTCAGTTTACATTCAAAAGTTGTACAGCCTTTATTACAATGTGGTAAATAAAGATTAGCTAATCATCATCATGTGTGTATTTTTACATCCAGGTCATAGAACTTCTAACTACAATAATCTTACTTTTATTACTGGAGCCTTCACCATTACGCACCGAGTATACAATGTCTAGTCATCCTCATTTATATAGCGCTTTTAACAATGTAGATTGTTTCAAAGCAGCTTTACAGAGATAAACATATAATTTAAGATAACAGAGATTGGTTTGGTTTTATAGTGGCTCTTGAAAAATGTTTTGTCCAGCTAAAGTTAGTTTTGATTGATTCACTTCCGTCTAAATGATCATTTGTTATTAAATTAGGGGCCGCTAAGACGACACCGTTCTCTCTAAACAGACTTTAAACGTGAACCTGTGATAGACACTGATGGCGTTCACATGCGCATTAAGAATTGATTCTATAGTTATGTGCGTTTGAATATATGTGCGCAGGTTTGTAATTCCTTACAAACCATGCCTAAACAAACTACTTGTCTTGTCTATAAATTTTGATGCAGAATTTTATTTTATCTTATCACTTTGGGTAGGTACGCGAACCGAAAAATTCCACAAGGCTTTATCTGTAGAGTGGTATAGGGATCCTCCATAGGGAGAGGCTAGTCGGCACTTCAGCACTGCATTGTCATCGGGTCCAGGTGAAAGTCCTTCGTCAGATCTGGAAACGGCCTGGATCCAGCAGGCTGCGGGAAAACCTCGGGATAAACAAAGACACTAAAATTAGCGTAGATGCCATTCTTCTTATGATGTAACATCAGGATTTATGGGAAGTGTTCCCAGTTCCGGCTGACCTAATCTATACAGCCTAATATTGAATTATAGAAGTCTATAGAGTGTTATGTGAATGCTAGGTCAAAGAGATGTGTTTTTAGTCTAGCTTTGAACTGACAGACTGTGTCTGCTTCGCGGACAATGCTAGGAAGATTGTTCCAAAGTTTTGGTGCTAAATAGGAAAAGGATCTACAGCCAGCAGTCGATTTAGATATTCTAGGTATTATCAACTGGCCAGAGTTTTGAGATCGCAATAGACGTGAAGGACTATAATGCGTTAAGAGCTCGCTCAAGTACTGGGGAGCTAAACCATTTAATGCTTTGTAAGTAATCAGTAATATTTTAAAATTTATACGATGTTTAATAGGGAGCCAATGCAGTGTTGACAGAACCGGGCTAATATGGTCGTACTTCCTGGTTCTGGTAAGAACTCTAGCGGCTGCGTTTTGAACTAGCTGTAGTTTGTTTATTAAGCGTGCAGGGCAACCACCCAGTAGAGCATTACAATAATCTAGCCTTGATGTCATGAACGCATGAACTAGTTGTTCCGCATTTGTCAATGAGAGCATATGACGTAATTTAGATATATTTTTAAGATGGAAAAATGCGGTTTTACAGACACTAGACACGTGACTTTCAAATGAAAGATTGGTATCAAAGAGCACACCCAGGTCCCTAACTGACGACGAAGACTTAACAGAGCAGCCATCAAGTGTGAGACGGTATTCTAGGTTATTACGTGTGGAAGTTTTTTGTCCGATAATTAGAATCTCTGTTTTTTCAGAATTTAGTAGTAGGAAATTACTAGTCAATTTATATCAGCTATGCATTCCGATAATTTTGTGAATTGGTGAGTTTCGTTAGGTTTGGAAGAAATATAGAGCTGAGTATCATCAGCATAACAGTGAAAGCTAATTCCATGTTTCCTAATGATATCTCCTAAAGGTAGCATGTACAGAGTGAACAGCAGCGGTCCTAGTACTGAGCCTTGTGGTACGCCATACTGAACTTGTGATCGATAAGACATCTCTTCATTTACTGCTACAAACTGATAGCGGTCAGATAAATATGATTTAAACCATGCTAATGCAATTCCACTAATGCCAACATAATTTTCTAGTCTATTTAAGAGAATGTTGTGGTCAATGGTGTCAAATGCAGCACTAAGATCAAGTAACACTAATAGAGAGATACAACCACGATTGGATGATAAGAGCAAATCATTTGTGACTCTAATGAGAGCAGTCTCAGTGCTATGGTGCGGTCTAAATCCTGACTGGAAATCCTCGCAGATACCATTTCTTTCAAGAAAGGAACACAGTTGTGAGGATACTGCCTTTTCTAGTATCTTTGACAGAAAAGGTAGATTTGAGATCGGCCTGTAATTGACTAATTCTGTAGGATCAAGTTGCGTTTTTTTAACAAGCGGTTTAATCATAGCCAGCTTAAAGGTTTTTGGTACGTATCCTAGAGACAAAGATGAATTAATGATGTTAAGAAGAGGATCTATGACTTCTGGAAGCATCTGTTTCAGTAGTTTAGTCGGTATAGGGTCTAACATACATGTTGTCGATTTAGATGAATTAACGAGTTTGCAAAATTCTTCCTCTCCTATGGCAACAAATGAATCAAATTTTACCTCAGGGAGACTATAATGCACTCTCTGATGTAATGCTGTAGTAGACGGTTGCATAGTTATAATTTTGTCCCTAATATTATCAATCTTATAAGTGAAGAAGTTCATAAAGTCATTACTGCTGTGTTTCTTGGAAACTTATGGGCTTGAAGCTTTCTTTTTCGTTAGTGTAGCCACTTTTTCAAATAAATACCTTGGATTATGTTTATTTTCTTTTAATAGGGTTGAAAAATAAGCAGATCTAGCAGCTTTTAAAGCCTCTCTGTAAGCAATCGAGCTCTCCTCCCATGAAATCCGAAATACCTCTAGTTTAGTTTTCTTTCAGTTTCGCTCCATTTTTCTGGCTGCTCTCTTAAGGGCCCGGGTGTTGTTAATAAAATGTTCTGATCTGCCTTTGCTTTTTATGTTTTATTTATTATACTTAAAAGAAATTTGTATTTTTTGTTTTGTTGTTTTTTTTCCACAAATGTATGACTTTTGGAAGTGCAATTTGTTTACCATATTCAGTTTTAGTTAAGTCAGTTAACTGACTAATATAGCATTTTTACTCTTAAAAGTGTACTCTTGCAGGCATTGTTTTATAATTAATCTATCCATGTAAAATTAACTATATACTGTATATTCTTGTCTGTATTCTATTGAAGTCGATTCCACGAGCTGAGATCACAAGCACCAGAGTCCAGCTGTGTGCCCATGAAGAGTGACCAGTCTATAGAAAACAAAAAATGTGAGAGACGACAAAAATCAGCTCATTTGAGGTACAACATTTCTGTCTAGACTCATCCTGATGCTAACTCACTGTATTGATCAGCTATCATAAATAATAGATAAAGTAAATAGTAACTAGCAACACTGAATCTTTAAACGAAAGTCTTAACTTTTTGTTAGTTGTAGTATTGTTAAAATTTCCATAACACTCATGCAGCAATGCTGTTGGTCTGATTATCAGGATGATTTTTAGAGGTGGTTATAAATATCGATTTTCTTATGCATTGATCTTCAGATTGTTCAAATGAAGAATGCAATTACAAAGATGGATCTTACCTCTGGGGTTCCTCGGGTCTAAAATGACCCAAAGCGTTCAAATAAAAAATTGTTAAAAATCGTAACTTAATCGGAATGGTGCGAAACCTGGTAAATTTATAGGTACTTGGTATATGAACATCCCAAAAAATTGGGGACAGGATTTGAAAAGTCTAAGTGGTCGTAAAAAAATAATCACACTCAGGGTCTTCGGGTCTAAAATGACCCGCCATAGGAAATGAATGGGAAATTGGCAAAAATATGAAAATACAGAGTTCCCTTTCGTTGTCACTCCGAGTTACGTCGGATGACGACGAATGGGGTTTCGCTTAGAAAGCCTATCAACTTCGAGTATTACAAAACGAGCCAATGGCAAAGAAATGCCATGGGTCTGCGGAATTTGCATGGCGTAACTCCGCCCCACCTCATGGGTATAAAAGGAGGAAGCCGGCAGCAAGCAGATATGTTTTCGCTTCGGAGCCAAGTGTATTCTTCTCTCCACAAGCCATCTCTGAATTGTCAGCTTTACAAACGAGTACCTCGAGTGTTGGTGTGACGGCGATCTACGGCGAGAGCGTGCCTCCTGCTGATCTGTTGCAGTGGTCTGCCAGTTGGTGCGTTTCTCCCCGGGTGCTTCAACACCTGAGTTTTCTCTCACTAAAAGAGCTTACATGTGGCACGTCTTTTTAAAGATGTCTCGCCCGTGTACTTCTGGTTGCGGCAGATTGGTATCGGACTCTGATGGGCACGAGCGTTGCATAGTATGTCTGGGCATTGATCATGCTAGAGCAGCGCTCGTGGATGACTCATGTTCTCTCTGTGGGAACATGACCATCGCGTCATTACGGTCGAGACTCAGTGAACTCGCAAGAGTGAGAGTCCCCTCATCCACCCCCCGTCCTCGGCTGGTGGCCAGGGTGACCTGAGGGTTACGGTCTGGAACAAGGCGCCGACTATGTGTCCGCGACCCCAGCCCCCCTCTTCAAAGACGGTGCCCGCTAGTGAACTGCTGATTCCCGCGGGTCTACCCTCTGGTGGCCCGCGTGTTTCAGTAGAAGCTACAGAGGAAGATGCCATGTCTGTTGCAGCATCACTAGGCGGGTTTGACTCTTCTGGAAGTGAGGGCTCGTCACAGCTGCCACCTTCCGGTGTGCATACGGCTGTGCTCGAGTCTGATCCGGAGATGACGGCCATGCTTTCCCGGGCAGCCGCGAGCATCGGACTTGAGTGGAGGCCTCCACCCTGTCCTGAGCGCTCGCGGCTGGACGATTGGTTTTTGGGTAAGGCCGCCGACCCTCGTCCTCGGCAAACCCCAATACCTTTCTTCCCGGATGTGCATGATGAGATCTCGAAGTCCTGGAAGACCCCCCTGTCTTCTCGGGACCGCTCGCTGGTCTCATCCGCCTTTCCTCCCCTCGATGAGGCAGCTGCCCGTGGGTACACTGGGCTTCCCCCGGTTGAGCGCTCTGTTGCCATGCAACTATGTCCTCAGAGTGCTTCTTCTCGGGGCGAGCCTAATCACCCATCCAAAGCCTGTAGATTTTCGTCGACCCTGGTGGCGAAGTCTTACAGAGCGGCGGGACAGGCGGCTGCTTCACTGACTGCATGCTATGGCCACTCTGCAGGTCTACCAGGCCCAGATGCTCAGAGACATGCACGAGGGTAGGACAAATCAGGGCTCTTTGATGAGCTGCGCGCCGCGACCGACCTTGCTCTCCGGGCGACGAAGGTTACCGCGCGCTCCCTGGGTTTGGTGATGTCCACAGCTGTGGTCCAGGAGCGACATCTGTGGCTGAACCTGGCTGACATGCGGGACGCCGAGCGGACCCGTCTGCTTAACGCCCCCTTGTCCCAGGCCGGCCTCTTCGGCGGTGCAGTTGAAGACTTTGCCCAACAGTTCTCAACTGCCCAGAAACAGACCGAGGCCATCAGACACATTCTGCCCCGCCGGCCCGCTGCTGCCTCCACCTTGCCGGCCGGGCAGACGCCTCGACCTGTTTCCCGCCGAGGGCGCCCTCCTGCGGCTCCCGCCCCTCCCGCCCCTCCCGCCCGGACCACGCAGCAGCCTCCACCCAGGGCCGGTCGAGGATCTCTTTTCTCGGTATGGACATCGACTCGGTCGCCATGTCCGCGCAGCTTACGAGCGAGCGCGCGCAGTCACTGCTGACTTGCCTGAGACAATTCGAGGGCAAGAGTGCGGTTCCACTGAAACTCCTTCAGAGGCTCCTGGGGCATATGGCATCTGCAGCCGCGGTCACGCCGCTCGGATTGCTTCATATGAGACCGCTTCAGCTTTGGCTTCGCGACCGAGTCCCCAGGTGGGCGCATGACAACAGGAGATGCTCCGAGTACCAGTTACTCCGACCTGCCATCAGTTCTTCACCCCCTGGGCGAACCTCGGTTTTCTCAGGGCGGGTGTCCCCCTGGCACGAGCTTCCCGGCATGTTGTTGTCTCAACAGATGCCTCCACCACGGGCTGGGGCGCCATGTGCAATGGACATGCTGCTGCGGGCTCCTGGACAGGACCCCAGCGGCTGTGGCATGTCAATTGCCTCGAGTTGTTGGCAGTACGCCTTGCCCTGCACCCCTTCCGGGCGTTGCTCAGGGGTCAACACGTACTAGTCCGTTCAGACAATACCGCCACTGTAGCGTACATCAACCATCAAGGTGGTCTACGCTCCCGCCGTATGTCTCAACTTGCTCGCCACCTCCTCCTATGGAGTCAGAAGCATCTGAGGTCGCTTCGAGCCATCTTCATTCCCGGAGCGCTGAACTGTGCAGCCGACGAGCTCTCACGGCTTCAGCCCCTCCCTGGAGAATGGCGACTCCATCCCCAGTCGGTTCAGCTGATTTGGGACCAGTTCGGGGACGCGCAGATAGATCTGTTTGCCTCTCACGACTCGACCCGTGGCGCCCAGTTTTATTCCCTGACCGAGGGTACGCTCGGCACGGATGCTCTGGCGCACAGCTGGCCGCAGGGCCGCAAGTATGCGTTTCCCCCAGTGAGCCTTCTTGCGCACACTTTGCGCAAGGTCAGGGAGGACGAGGAGCAGGTCATTCTGGTTGCCCCTTACTGGCCCAACCGGACCTGGTTCCCCGAACTAGTACTCCTCGCGACAGCACCTCCCTGGCCAATCCCTCTGAGGAAGAACCTTCTTTCTCAGGGACGGGGCACCCTATGGCACCCTCGTCCCGATCTTTGGAACCTCCACGTGTGGCTCCTGGATGGGACGAGGCAGGTTTGAGTACCCTACCACCAGCGGTGGTGGCTACCATCACTTCCGCTAGAGCGTCGTCCACGAGACACGTCTATGCGTTGAAGTGGAATCCTTCGTCAACTGGTGCTCTTCTCACCGGGAAGACCCCCGGAGATGCTCGATCAGCGTTGTGCTTTCCTTCCTTCAACAGGGGCTGGAGCGAAGGCTGTCTCCCTCCACCCTGAAGGTCTATGTTGCCGCCATTGCAGCACATCATGACCTCATCGAAGGTAAGTCGGTGGGGAAGCACGACCTGGTCATCAGGTTCCTGAGAGGAGCAAGGAGACTAAATCCTCCTCGTCCTCCTCTCGTTCCCTCTTGGGACCTCTCAGTGGTTCTAACTGCCCTGAAGAGTGCTCCCTTTGAGCCCCTGCAATCAGTCGAGCTTAAGTTCCTGTCTATGAAGACAGCGCTCCTGGTTGCACTGGCCTCCATCAAGAGGGGTGGGGACCTGCACGCATTCTCCGTTGACGAAGCGTGCCTGGAATTTGGGCCGGCTTCCTCTCACGTGATCCTGAGACCCCGGCCTGGATACGTGCCCAAGGTTCCTACCACTCCCTTTCGGGACCAGGTGGTGAACCTGCAAGCGCTGCCCTCGGAGGATGCAGACCCAGCCTTGGCACTGCTCTGTCCAGTACGCGCTCTCCGCGCCTATGTAGACAGAACGCAGTGTTTCAGGACCTCAGACCAGCTCTTTGTCTGTTATGGTGGGAAGCTGAAGGGAAAGGCTCTCTCCAAGCAAAGGTTGTCTCACTGGATAGTGGACACCATTGCTTTGGCTTACCAGCAGCAAGGTCGACCGTGCCCCCTTGGTGTGACTGCCCACTCCACCCGGAGCGTGGCGTCCTCTTGGGCTCTAGCGCATGGCGCCTCGCTAACAGACATCTGCAGAGCTGCAGGCTGGGCGACACCTAACACATTCGCCAGATTCTATAATCTCCGAGTGGAGCCTGTGTCCTCTCGTGTACTCGCTTCAACCAGCTAGTACCGGACCCGCTCAGGTGTCTTCGCTTGCTCGCCATTCCACTCCACGGACTGGATACGTGCGATATTTTCCTCAGGTGAGCTTTCCCGAAAGCCCTGAGCTCCTCCAGCACTCCTGACGTCGGCGCCAGTGTCTATTGCCTGTGCGTCGGCTAGGTGCCTCCCGTGTGCACGGTCCCTCCTCTGAGCGACCCCCACATGTGTATTTCCACTGTAAGCCTCTCTGAGCATGTGTCTTTCCCTTGGCAAGCCACCTTGCCACCCCTGGGGTTGAAATATTCCACCTGCGGCTGGACACCCCAGTGTTTTCCATATGCTTCCTTCGGGTCATATGTGTATTCTCTAAGTCCCCCCCCTCTGGGTTGGCATTAATTGCATACTTCCCCTAAGCTTGGGATATGCTTCCCAGTGTACCTTGGTATTCCTGTGATAAATGGAGTCCTTTGTCCAGGCTGACAGGGATCTCGATTTACGCAGGGCACTGGAAGACAGCTGAGAAGGTGGCGTGATTAGACTGGTAACCCCATTCGTCGTCATCCGACGTAACTCGGAGTGACAACGAAAGGGAACGTCTACGGTTACGTATGTAACCCTCGTTCCCTGAGTACGTCTGCCTGCCACTTTCCGCTGTACCGCGGGGATCGCCTGAGCTCAGTCTTGGCTACGTAACGGTAGATGTTTTTTTTGTGCATACAATCTACAAATCAGTCACGATGCATAAAAAAAGGACTCAACAGTGAAGGGGTGAATCTCTAAAACACCAAGAGTGCAAAACAGACAAAAAAGAAAAAAACACACACACACACACTTATACACACAAAAACTCTAATCTGTAATTAGTAATTAGTATGTAAATAATATTTAAATATAGCTGGATACTTTTTTATTTCTCTAATTTACTGTTTGATGATTATTATACTTTTGCTGTTATTTTAGTTTTTTGTTTATCATTGCCGTTGCCAATTTTGAGTTACTGTTCATAGATTAGCCTATGTAAATAGTATGCACATAATAACCCTTCAAAGTCTAAGGGGTTTTAAGTCCGCCTGGCACTACGTTGATATTCTGGCTTCTGGAATGGTCAATTTTTATAGCAGAGTGAAGAGAGTCATATTTCTGGATTCTATAGACTCTCAGCTACAATGTGGATGCATTTACAATACACTTCTAGAGAGACTTGTATGTGTTCTGCTGTGATATATCATTAAGAAATACAAAAACTGAAGTTCCATTTTTTTGTTTTTATTATAGAAAAATATTAAACCATAAATAAATAAGGGATTTTACAACAAATTTTGATGTGTCAAAGGCTTTAGAATAATTTTTTTTAAATGGGTGAAAATATATATAGAAAGAAATTAACTATTTAGATTTCTGTGACTGTAGTCACCATAAGGTTTTTTTTTTAAACAGAAATTATAAGAAACTGTAAAGGGTACATAAATGTTAATTTTGAATTGAATATTCTTTCTCAATTTACCAAACACATCCAAAAAGAACCTCTAGATGTCACTGTGCACTGCATTTGCACATCAGTCCACACAGGAAGGGGGTGCACGTTCAGGGTCCTGGGTTGAGCAATGATGCAATCGGCTGTTCTGGGGCTGTTCTAAAACACACAGATTTTGTCAGTTTACATTCAAAAGTTGTACAGCCTTTATTACAATGTGGTAAATAAAGATTAGCTATTCATCATCATGTGTGTATTTTTACATCCAGGTCATAGAACTTCTAACTACAATAATCTTACTATTATTACTGGAGCCTTCACCATTACGCACCGAGTATACAATGTCTAGTCATCCTCATTTATATAGCGCTTTTAACAATGTAGATTGTTTGAAAGCAGCTTTACAGAGATAAACATATAATTTAAGATAACAGAGATTGGTTTGGTTTTATAGTGGTTCTTGAAAAATGTTTTTTCCAGCTAAAGTTAGTTTTGATTGATTCACTTCCGTCTAAATGATCATTTGTTATTAAATTAGGGGCCGCTAAGACGACACCGTTCTCTCTAAACAGACTTTAAACGTGAACCTGTGATAGACGCTGATGGCGTTCACATGCGCATTAAGAATTGATTCTATAGTTATGTGCGTTTGAATATATGTGCGCAGGTTTGTAATTCCTTACAAACCATGCCTAAACAAACTACTTGTCTTGTCTTTAAATTTTGATGCAGAATTTTATTTTATCTTATCACTTTGGGTAGGTACGCGAACCGAAAAATTCCACAAGGCTTTATCTGTAGAGTGGTATAGGGATCCTCCATAGGGAGAGGCTAGTTGGCACTTCAGCACTGCATTGTCATCGGGTCCAGGTGAAAGTCCTTCGTCAGATCTGGAAACGGCCTGGATCCAGCAGGCTGCGGGAAAACCTCGGGATAAACAAAGACACTAAAATTAGCGTAGATGCCATTCTTCTTATGATGTAACGAGTACATCAGGATTTAAGGGAAGTGTTCCCAGTTCCGGCTGACCTAATCTATACAGCCTAATATTGAATTATAGAAGTCTATAGAGTGTTATGTGAATGCTAGGTCAAAGAGATGTGTTTTTAGTCTAGCTTTGAACTGACAGACTGTGTCTGCTTCCCGGACAATGCTAGGAAGATTGTTCCAAAGTTTTGGTGCTAAATAGGAAAAGGATCTACCGCCAGGAGTCGATTTAGATATTCTAGGTATTATCAACTGGCCAGAGTTTTGATATCGCAATAGACGTGAAGGACTATAATGCGTTAAGAGCTCGCTCAAGTATTGGGGAGCTAAACCATTTAGTGCTTTGTAAGTAATCAGCAATATTTTAAAATGTATACGATGTTTAATAGGGAGCCAATGCAGTGTTGACAGAACCGGGCTAATATGTTCGTACTTCCTGGTTCTGGTAAGAACTCTAGCGGCTGCGTTTTGAACTAGCTGTAGTTTGTTTATTAAGCGTGCAGGGCAACCACCCAGTAGAGCATTACAATAATCTAGCCTTGATGTCATGAACGCATGAACTAGTTGTTCCGCATTTGTCAATGAGAGCATATGACGTAATTTAGATATATTTTTAAGATGGAAAAATGCGGTTTTACAGACACTAGACACGTGACTTTCAAATGAAAGATTGGTATCAAAGAGCACACCCAGGTTCCTAACTGACGACGAAGACTTAACAGAGCAGCCATCAAGTGTTAGACGGTATTCTAGGTTATTACGTGTGGACGTTTTTTGACCAATAATTAGAATCTCTGTTTTTTCAGAATTTAGTAGTAGGAAATTACTAGTCATCCAATTTTTGATATCAACTATGCATTCCGATAATTTTGTGAATTGGTGAGTTTCGTTAGGTTTGGAAGAAATATAGAGCTGAGTATCATCAGCATAACAGTGAAAGCTAATGCCATGTTTCCTAATGATATCTCCTAAAGGTAGCATGTACAGAGTGAACAGCAGCGGTCCTAGTACTGAGCCTTGTGGTACGCCATACTGAACTTGTGATCGATAAGACATCTCTTCATTTACTGCTACAAACTGATAGCGGTCAGATAAATATGATTTAAACCATGCTAATGCAATTCCACTAATGCCAACATAATTTTCTAGTCTATTTAAGAGAATGTTGTGGTCAGTGGTGTCAAATGCAGCACTAAGATCAAGTAACACTAATAGAGAGATACAACCACGATCGGATGATAAGAGCAAATCATTTGTGACTCTAATGAGAGCAGTCTCAGTACTATGGTGCGGTCTAAATCCTGACTGGAAATCCTCGCAGATACCATTTCTTTCAAGAAAGGAACACAGTTGTGAGGATACTGCCTTTTCTAGTATCTTTGACAGAAAAGGTAGATTTGAGATCGGCCTGTTATTGACTAATTCTGTAGGATCAAGTTGCGTTTTTTTAACAAGCGGTTTAATCATAGCCAGCGTAAAGGTTTTTGTTACGTATCCTAGAGACAAAGATGAATTAATGATGTTAAGAAGAGGATCTATGACTTCTGGAAGCATCTGTTTCAGTAGTTTAGTCGGTATAGGGTCTAACATACATGATGCCGATTTAGATGAATTAACGAGTTTGCAAAATTCTTTTCGTTAGTGTAGCCACTTTTTCAAATAAATACCTTGGATTATGTTTATTTTCTTTTAATAGGGTTGAAAAATAAGCAGATCTAGCAGCTTTTAAAGCCTCTCTGTACGCAATCGAGCTCTCCTTCCATGAAATCCGAAATACCTCTAGTTTAGTTTTCTTCCAGTTTCGCTCCATTTTTCTGGCTGCTCTCTTATGCTCTCTTAAGGGCCCGGGTGTGCTCGTTGTACCACGGCGTTGGAGAATATTCTTTAATCTTCTTTAAGCGCAACGGAGCAACTGTGTCTAAAGTGCTGGAAAGGAGAGAGTTAAAGGTTTCTGTTGCAATATCAAGTTCTTCTAAGATATCTGGGATGCTGAGACGATGAAACTGATTAGGAAGATTATTGATAAAGCAATCTTTAGTGGCAGAAGTGCAGAGGTGGAAAGTAACGAATTACATTTACTCGCGTTACGTAATTGAGTAGTTTTTTTGTGTACTTCTACTTTTTAAAGTAGTTTTTAAAATCTGTACCTTTACTTTTACTTAAGTACGTTTTCTTTTAAGTATTGTACTTCGCTACATTTGAAATCATATCCGTTACTGAGTAAAAAATAATAATACAAGGGGGGAAAAAAAAAAAATCACACACTCCGGAAACTACTGAATTGATTGAAGGGCGGGAGAACAAACGCGCAAAAAAGGTGACGCAGACCCAGCTGAAGCTGAAAGCTAAGCGCCAAGCGAATTATGGCCAGTATGAAAAGTAGAAAAAAAGCGTGGTTGTCCTCGAGGATAGATATCCAATTTGCAAAAAATGTGGACACAAAGTGGCTGCAAAAAGAGGATACAGGACACCATCCCTCCTGCAGATAAAGGTATGTCCCGATTTACGTGATGCAAAGGGAATCCCGGAATCCAGTCATGAAAATGGAATTCACTTAATGCAGATGTCACGTAAAACATGCAAAATAATGGATGGATGAATACATGGAAAGTAGAACTGTGCAATAAATCCAATCGCGACATGGTCTGTGGATATTTAAGCTAAGCACAAAAATACTGCAAGTAAATATATAACCCTATTTGTTCTGCTGAGCTGCGTTTGTCTACTACATATGTATGAAATACATATGTACATTGTACATTACATTGTATGAAAACATGTAAACTGAACATAAGGCAGTTTTTGCATTAACTTTACTCTAATTTGTTATTGAAATATAATAATTTACACAGTTGCTGTCATTTTCATTAATATATATTTTAAACGTACTTTAAATAATCAAGATATAATTAACAGGTTAAGTAAAATATAATATATAGGATAATATTCTGCATTTATTTAGTGCAAGAGTTAATTTCTCTAGGAACCAACAAGTTGTGGACACTTAATCACTAGCCTGCTGAGGTAAATATAATGCTAGTGACAAGCTATGCAGTTTTATTGACGTCTTTGCGCTGATGAAACACTGATTGAGCGATTACACGAGTTATGATGCCTTTTAGTAAGTATACTGTATTTTTCAACATACCTTCAGGTGTCCATTCATGTTTATTCTGTAACTGAGGAAGAGATGATCGCGTTTACTCCGCGCTGCCGCTACTGTTACAATCCGTGGTGACAGATAGTTTTAAACTGTGGGTACAGATTGTCAATTTACAACCATGTGGACAGATTGGTAAACTGTGCCTAGTTTTGTAAAACTGTGCACACGGTAGTTTATTTTTCTTCTGTAATGAAGCTTGGCTGTCCATCTAGTGAAAAATGTTGGTACTGCGGCCAAATAAAATCTTACTGAAAGCTAATTTTTTGAGATATCAACCTAAAATTTGGAACACAACTTCTTCAGATTTTTGGCTTACATTTTCTGGCAGTTTTAGAGTAAAATATATTTTGTAATATATATATTTTATATAAAATATTAATAATTATATTTTTACATTGTTCATTTTCATAAACTCAAACTTGTATAACTTTTTTTCTGTTTCACTTTCATTACTTCATAATACTTCACTTCAACATTAATCTGGCAAATGTCTTCTTTAAAACAAGACCAACCATAGGTCTATATTCCAAAGCATTCTTGAATTACAACCATTTAAGTTTGAATAGTGATTTTCATGTCTATGCGAAAAAAGGGGGAGTGACAGTTAAAGGGTTAAACAATATTAAACTATAATATCTATATCTATAATATCTAAAATATAATTTATATATAAAAACTCTCTTACAGTCCAGTCACCATCAGTCGCGATGGTCGCGACTCGCACGTATTTTCATTTAAACGTCACTCACTGACGTTTTCCTAACCAGAAAAAAAAACGATTGCCCTGCTCTGCCTCTGATTGGCTGGTACTCATTGCCATCTGGGTCAGAGCCAATTAGAAGCAGGATGTGGGTGGGAAAAAACTCTGTGTATAGGGAAAGGGGAGAGACAGAGGGAACAGGCAAGACAAACTCCTACGTTTAAATAACATATAGAAAATATCTGCTTGACAACGAGCTGAGAACAAGCCCAAATAAGCAACTACACTTTAGAAACAAGCCCAAAAAAAGCCGCGACTACCAATATTTGTAAGCGACTTTACAGAAAAACAAGCCCAAAGTCGCTTATAATAAGCGGACTTGACAACACTGATTCCAGGTCCAATCAATGAGCCGGGCTGGGCGGGGCCGGGGTAGCTTGCAGGGCGGAGCGTGTTCGTTACGCCATGAGAGTATCGCCATTCGAATCGTGGGTTCTGTATCGCGGTTCTTCGGTTTGGTTCGAATATCGTTACACCCCTAATAAAAAGAAACATCAATTTTCTGAATAAAATAAATTTCATAGGACAATATTATACTTAAACATTTTAATAAATTATTAATGTTAAAAATAAGTTGTTAATCTAATTCATTATTAATTATCAAATTTAATTGATTAGACATGTTTTATTGAAATTTTAATAAACAAACAAATTATTTCAAGTTTGTTATAATAAAAGCATTTGTTCAACCAAAAAAAAAATCCTGTTTTCATTAATTTATGTCATTTTAACTGATGATAATAATAATAATACCCATAATTTAATAATACAGTTTATTTATTTAACAATTGATTAATACTGTAAACCGTGATATTTTCTGAGACGTTACCATACTGTGAAAATCTTATACCATTACAACCCTACACGGGAGGGTCCCCCACCCCACCCCCGCTCTTAAAAAAGTAACTCAGTAACTTTTACTCTGAGTCAGTTTTAAATGAGCTACTTTTTACTTTTACTTGAGTAGATTTTTAGACCGCTACTTTTACTTGTACTTAAGTAAAATTTCATTGAAGTAGTAGTACTTTTACTTGAGTAGAATATTTTATTACTCTTTCCACCTCTGCAGAAGTGATAGGTCTAACATACTACTCTAAACCAAACCCCCTCCCATGTAGACAAATAGTACTTAGATAAGGCTTACTGCACCATTATTTCTGAAAAGCTACAATAAAATTTCCCTAAAAAAACATTACAATAAAATAGACAAGCAAATTAAACGAAATAGCATGTAAATGAAGATGGACTACATGCGGCCAAAAAGCGCACATTATTTGATGGCGCACATTATTTGATTACTGCTCCGTTATTTCTGAAAAGCTACAATACAATAATTTTGCTAAAAAAAATTATACAATATATATTATACAATATATTATCAGCAATATTGCATTCATACTTACTCCTCAAATGCATCGATTCCGTCCAGAATTTGATCATTTTCATCCGAATCAAATCGATCTGGATCAGATCCGTTCTCACTCTCATTGTTCTCGGCAAAAATCATTTCAGCAGCTTGCTCGGCACTGAATCTTCGTTTGGCCATGTTTTCTTCGAAAATAATCTAGTACAAATACGTGTATCTCCAAATGTATTGTATCCAAAGACCGTAATGGTGCGTTCACACCGGACGCGAATAGAGCGTCTAGCGCAAGTAATTTCAATGCTAAGTCAATGCAAAGACACGTTACGCGCTTAAAAAATTCATGCGGCGCGAATGAGGCGTAGAGCGTGGCGCGGTAGACGAGAATTCACCTCATTCGCGCGTCAAGTTCGCGCGAATAGAGCGTCTGGAGCGTTACGCGCAAATGATTTATTTAGTGCTTTTTGTGCATTCACACATTTGACGCGAATTCGCGTCTGCTGCCCGAGTTGAAAAATCGGAACTTCTGCGTCAATTCGCGCCGCATTAACCAATCAGGAGCCAGCTTGCTGCTGTCACGTGGTGAAGTAAATATTTTATCACATAAAAACTTGATTTTAATATATGAGACATTCATTTTGTATGCTATTTATTCCATATCTAATCTAGATTATATGAAACAGTATTATTATCTAATGTAAAGAGAACCAACATACTTTAGTTCAAGAACATAGTTTGTGTCTGGACAGTGTTGTGTGAGGGAAAAAAAAAATCACAGGACAAAATTACTTTTGTAGTTGCCTAGGCTGGCTCCATTTATCATCAAAACAAAAATAAATTACAGAATAGGTGGGTGAGGGCGAGGGTGATCCTCGCTCCGATGCGGGACAACCAAGGGGGTAATCCATCAGCCGGAAACTGAAGCCTCGCTGGAGTCGCCATTGTAGCAGAACATCACCTGCTGTTCGCATTACATTGACTCCCATTCATTTTGTCGTCACTTTGACAGCGAATAACTTTACATCTGAGGCGTCCAAAGACTTCATTTGTCCATTATTTATTTCTAAAGAAACACGACAAGGTATAAAAGGCTCCATTACTTTGTATCTTACGTTATGGCCCCATAGAAGCCGTTTTTGTTAAAAACAGGCTAACGATTGCACCATAACCACGCGACTTTATGACGCACAATAGAGACATTACCGTATAGACAGGAGGAGAAGCTCGCAGGCAATCTTTTACTGTCTTTGAGGCAATCGGGGGGACATAGAGGCATAGAGGCATAAAGTCAAGGGAGAAGCCCATAGATAGAGAGTCCATAAAAACAACGGGACAAAATATTCCAACAACGTTTTTGAGGAATTAGGTGATTCAGATTTGTCTTGGCACAGCTACTAGAAGATTTACAACGTTCAGACTGTCGTCACGCTCAGTTTGAGCCTGCGCAGTCGCTCAGCCATCAGACAGGAAGTGCAATAATCGGGCTTCAGGCTTCTCCGTTGAAATCAATGGGGTCGCTGTGTCCATTTCTTTTACTGTCTATGGGGACAACAGCTAGGTCATCAAACTGGGCGCAGAAAAAGGCGGAAGTACAGCTGAAAGCGGCCGTCATCCAGGCGCAGCTCCTGGAGCAAACGGTGAAACTCGCCAAACTGGGTTCGCCTCCGAAGGGTCTGGTGGACCCAAATACGGCGACGATTATCCCTACGCCGCTGTTCTGCTCTCCAGAGCAAATACAAAGCGGTGACTCTCGATGAATGCTCGATCAACATTAGCCGTCTTGTAAAAAGATGGCCGCCAACAGATTCCGCCTCCGACGCGCGTGACCTATCTATTGATATAAAGTGCTGTTGTGGGTGTGTGTGTGAACCAATGACAGACCAAAAACAAAATATGACGTTGTCAGGAACGTAAAAGAGGGGAGGGGTTTGAAATCAATCCCACGTGGGGTGCGTTCACACCAGACGCAAATTGAGCGTAAAATTCGCACCTGCCGCGTCTAGTTATACGCGTGTACACTTTGAATCCATTCGCGCGTCAAGATCGAAATTGACGCGTGTAAATTTCGCTTCAAACTTCTGTTTTTTACGCACGTCAATTTCGCTTTTTTCTAGCCCTTTTTTCTAGCCCTTACGGTTCAAAAGTAATTAGCATAAACATGAGTGCAACTTTCGACAGTTTGTGGCGCTTGAGGGATTGAGTTTTTTGCTATGTTGACAGTTCAGAATTTCCTCTATCAGTGTGCCAAATTTCGTAACTTTCCCACAAGCAGTTCTATGGGCTGCCATAGACTCCAAGAGCGGAAGAAGGAAGAATACGGAAGAATAAGAAGAAGAACGAACCACCTATACAATAGGTGCCACCGCACCTTCGGTGCTTGGCCCCTAATAATGAAATCTAAGCTATATCAATATCCAATTCCTAAAGGCTATTGCAAACTGCCAAATAACAGTTGTACTGATATATAGACCAACAGCACTGTTGCTTGTGTGATAGTGTCTAATTATTTAATTAGCGAGTATTGTTATTTTACTAAAACTTATCTCTTTATGTTGTAATCCATTAATCTTTCACTGGCCCAAAAAAGATTCAAAACAGATCTGCTGGAGAAGTTTCAGTGCCTGTGTGAAGGAACAGCAAAGCAGGGAAACCCAACACTCCTGAATGAGATCTACACAGAGCTCTACATCACAGAGAGTGAAAGGGGAGAGATCAATAATGAGCATGAGGTGAGACAGATTGAGACACAATCCAGGAGAGCAGCAACAGAGGACATACCAATCAAATGCAGTGACATCTTTAGACCTTTACCTGGACAAGACAAACCCATCAGAACTGTGCTGACAAAGGGAGTCGCTGGCATTGGAAAAACAGTCTCTGTGCAGAAGTTCATCCTGGACTGGGCTGAAGGGAAAGAGAATCAGGATGTCCAACTCATATTTCCACTTGCTTTCAGAGAGCTCAACTTGATGAAGGACAAACCACTCAGTCTTTCAGATCTTCTTCATGCCTTTTTCCCTGAAACAGAAATTAAAATATCGACACTGGACATATCCAGTGATAAATTTAAAGTGTTGTTCATCTTTGATGGTCTGGATGAGTGTCGTCTGTCTCTGAAATTTAAGAGCAAAGAGAAACTGTGTGACATATATGATTCCGCCTCAGTGGACGAGCTGCTGACGAACCTCATTGAGGGGAATCTGCTTCCCTCTGCTCTCATCTGGATCACCTCCAGACCAGCAGCAGCGGATCTCGTCCCCTCTGAGTTTGTCCATCGAGTGACAGAGGTACGAGGCTTCAATGAGCCACAGAAGGAGGAATACTTCAGGAAGAGAATCAGTGATCAGAGTCTGGCCAATACAATCATCTCACACCTGAAGTCCTCAAGGAGCCTCCACATCATGTGCCACATCCCAGTGTTCTGCTGGATCTCAGCCACTGTTCTAGAGAAGATGTTGAGTGAAGCAGAGGGAGGAGAGATTCCCAAGACTCTCACTCAAATGTACACACACTTCCTGATCATTCAGACCAATATCAAACATGAGAAGGACTATAAGAAGAAAGTCAAAGATGAAGACATGATTCTCAAACTGGGGAAACTGGCTTTCCAGCAGCTTGTGAAAGGCAACCTGATCTTCTATGAGGAAGACCTGAGAGAGTGTGGCATTGATGTGACAGAAGCATCAGTGTACTCGGGATTGTGCACTCAGATCTTCAGAGAGAAGTTTGGCTTGTATCAGGGGAAAGTATTCTGCTTTGTTCATCTGAGCATCCAGGAACATCTAGCAGCTCTATATGCACACATTTACTTTACAAACAAGAACATAAATGTGTTTGGCCAAATTACTAAAAATGTCTTCTTTAGACTTTTTAACCATGAGAAATATGTTCCATTATCTGAGCTGCATCAGAGAGCTATAGATGAGGCTTTAAAGAGTAAGAATGGACATTTGGACCTTTTCTTGCGTTTCCTTCTGGGTCTCTCATTGGAGTCCAATCAGACTCTCTTACGAGTACTGACACAGACTGGAAGCTGCTCCTACAACAAAGAGAGAACAGTTCAGCTCATCAAACAGAAGATCAGGGAGAATCGCTCTCCAGAGAGATCCATCAATCTGTTCCACTGTCTGAATGAACTCGGTGATGATTCACTGATGCAGGAGATCCAAGATTATCTCAAATCTGGAAAAATAGGAGAAACCAAACTCTCCTCTTCACAGTGGTCAGCTCTGGTTTATGTGTTGCTGACATCAGAGCAGAAGATTGATGTTTTTGATCTAAATCTGTTTATTGGAGCACAAAATACAGCAGATGAAGTTCTTCAGAAGATGCTGCCTGTGGTTAAAGAATCCAGATCAGTTCAGTAAGTCACACTGACAACAATCATTACACTGATAAAACATGATCACATTTATGATTTAACCCTTTGAAACCAGCTGTGTCGTCACCGACAAGCTTGTATTCATTTTAGCGTAACTCAACCGTTTGCACTATCAAAACTATTCAAATTGCCCTTGACAGTAGACAACATGCGTTTCTCAGCAATATACGGCTTTTTACGGTAATTTCATGCTTTTTTTTTGGCAGAGCGGGAAGAATTTGAACAGAGAGATACAGAGCGCAGCTGGTTAGTGTTTTGGATTAAATAAAATAATAAAAGAAACAAACAAAAACATGGTGAATGAAGAAGACAGCAGAAGGCGTGCACCTGAGACGCATCTCTCTGTAGGCAAGGGCTTGGTTAGCTGGGACCCTCTGACGTCAGAGAGTACCACAACTTCCAATAGGAAAATTCAACTGCAGTAGCCACCATTCAACCTGAAGAGGGCAGCACTCAGACATTTTTACACCATATATTGTAGAATTAAAACACTTTAAACCCAAATGTCAAAAAATGTACTCAAATCAATGAACAGCATTTATGAAACTCCATTCTTACAGATCATTAACTAAAAAAAGTTGTTTTAGTGTTTAGTTACCCTTTAATAATAATAAAATAAAACAAAACAAAAACTACCCCGAGGGGGGAAACAAGACTGACTTGACTTGACTTTGACTTTGACTTTGACTTTGACTTGCAGGAGGAACATGGATGGGTAGAACAACAACGACAAACCCACACAGGACTGCAAACACAAGAAGAATAAATAGGGAAGCAAGCAAAAGAGGGTAACTAGGGAGGACATGTGGGGCAAATTAATCAATAATCAGGTAACAAGATGGGCAGGGTTAAAAAATGACAGGAGAGCACATGGCACATGGAAACACATGACAAGCCATGTGCTCACACCAAACATAACAAATAACACAAGCACATGGCCAGTAAAGCAAATCACAAGACAAAACAAGACATGAACATGCAGCTAATGAAAAAACTCATAAGCCACGTTTTCACACAAAACATGACAACATGAAAGCATGCAGCCAGTGAAAAACACATGTTACATGCAAAACAGCACAAGACAAAATGACATGACATGAAAGCACATGAAACAAGGCACACAGACAGTCTATTTGAATTCTATTTACAAACTCACCACACACAGTAATGGTCAATAAATGTAATTTAATGAAAGTCATTTTTTCTGAAAAAGATTGTACTTGAAGATAGCAGAATTTTATTTTGTTTTAGAATTTTACTGTCCAAAAAAACAAAATATGTGAAAAACACCTATTTTAGCTTCAGGTTCTAAAGGGGTTAGCATGTGCTTTCGAACCTAAGCAATACTGTAAAAGGAGAAATCCATACATATCTTATTTATATCAGTGTTTCCTGAGAGACTGAAGAGTGTCATTGTTCTCTACAGGTTGAGGGAGTGTGGTGTTACAGATGAAGGTTGTGTTGCTCTGACTTCAGCTCTGAGATCAAACCCCTTACACCTGAGAGAACTGGATCTGTCATGGAATAAAGTAGGAGATTTTGGGATCATTCACCTTTATGATCTACTGAAGGATCCTCACTGTAAACTGGAGATACTCAAGTAAGATTTTATTAAAGTCTCAACGTTGTCTGTAATTTTTCTGAGAGACTGAAGAGTTTCATTGTTCTCTACAGGTTGAGTTATTGTGGTGTTACAGATGAAGGTTGTGCTGCTCTGGCTTCAGCTCTGAGATCAAACCCCTCACACCTGAGAGAACTGAGTCAGACAGGAAATAAACTAGGAGAATCAGGAGTGAATCTGCTCTCTGATCTCCTGAAGGATACTCACTGTAAAATGGAGACACTGTGGTAAGAATTTATACATTTGCCAACAACCTCCTACATTTTCTTCATATGGTCAATAATAAACAAAATAAATAACTAAAGACAAAACATTGTCCTGATAGATAATTTTGTTGTTTAATCTTCATTAGATTCTTTCCAAAATTGTTGACAGTTTTATTAGTAAAACTTATATGTGATGGATAAACCGTGGCTAGCTGTGCATTCAGGGTGATACAAGAATCCTCTGTTTCAGTCTTGATCACCCTGTCAGGTTTATTCTGTCATGAAAACCGTTTGAATGTATATTATCCTGCTTATAATGCACATACTTTCGACATAAGTAATAAGAAATATAAGTAATAAGACATTTTCTTAATCTACACATGTGTATTGTGAGGTGTTTGAAGGCCAAAAAATGGATAACTGTAGCTTTTAAAGTATGTCACTGGGCAGTGGCATAAAATATTTGTTAAGCAGATAACAGATTCTTAAACATGAGAATTAGTTTAAATGTTACAATGAATGATCCACATACAAAAATTTAATGCAGAATGTTTATGCTTACTTTTGACAAAACAGTCACATATTCTAAACAGGAATGGCCTTAAATGAGAAATGTTCCAAGGATTATTTTGCCTACATGTTAAATTTCAGTCAAATGCCTATGCAATTCTTCTGTGTCCAGAGGCATAAGAGCAATTTGTATGAGCATCAAAGACTTGTTTCTTTCCTGCAATTAAACAATGTTTTTGGACTGATCAGTTAAATTAATGGTTCAATATTTTAACACATTTGACACAAATATGTAGCCTCATCATCATCGCCAGTCCGTCATGTATCGACGATGGCTATCTGGATTGGAGGCTCTCATGTGGGCTAGAAGGCCTGCTCTCGATCTAGAGCAGCGATAGCATTTGCTACAGACAAAGTCTTTTGCTGCAATGGAATAGTACGGCCTCTCATGGGCTTTCTCGTAGTCTTTCTGACGCTTTTTTTCAACAGCTGCGACAGCTGTTTTCAATCCACGCTGCCATTTCTCACGCTGCAGGGCCTGTTCCTCCCAGCTTTCCGGGGATATCCCGGAGTTCCTCATATGTCTTTTCAGGGCATCTTTGAAACGCAGTTTTTGACCACCACGGCTTCTTTTGCCCTCTTTTAGCTCTGCTCTTTTTTGTGCTGTACGAGATGTCGTGACAGCTCCAGAGGCGCTTCTCGAGAGTCAAGTCAAGTCAAGTCATCCTCATTTATATAGCGCTTTTAACAATGTAGATTGTTTCAAAGCAGCTTTACAGAGATAAACATATAATTTAAGATAACAGAGATTGGTTTGGTTTTATAGTGGCTCTTGAAAAATGTTTTTTCCAGCTAAAGTTAGTTTTGATTGATTCACTTCCGTCTAAATGATCATTTGTTATTAAATTAGGGGCCGCTAAGACGACACAGTTCTCTCTAAACAGACTTTAAACGTGAACCTGTGATAGACGCTGATGGCGTTCACATGCGCATTAAGAATTGATTCTATAGTTATGTGCGTTTGAATATATATGCGCAGGTTTGTAATTCCTTACAAACCATGCCTAAACAAACTACTTGTCTATAAATTTTGATGCAGAATTTTTATTTTATCTTATCACTTTGGGTAGGTACGCGAACCGAAAAATTCCACAACGCTTTATCTGTAGAGTGGTATAGGGATCCTCCATAGGGAGAGGCTAGTCGGCACTTCAGCACTGCATTGTCATCGGGTCCAGGCGAAAGTCCTTTGTCAGATCTGGAAATGGCCTGGATCCAGCAGGCTGCGGGAAAACCTTGGGATAAACAAAGACACTAAAATTAGCGTAGATGCCATTCTTCTTATGATGTAACGAGTACATCAGGATTTAAGGGAAGTGTTCCCAGTTCCGGCTGACCTAATCTAAGCAGCCTATTATTGAATTATAGAAGTCTATAGAGTGTTATGTGAATGTTAGGTCAAAGAGATGTGTTTTTAGTCTAGCTTTGAACTGACAGACTGTGTCTGCTTCCCGGACAATGTTAGGAAGATTGTTCCAAAGTTTTGGTGCTAAATAGGAAAAGGATCTACCGCCAGCAGTCGATTTATATATTCTAGGTATTATCAACTGGCTGGAGTTTTGAGATCGCAATAGACGTGAAGGACTATAATGCGTTAAGAGCCCGCTCAAGTACTGGGGAGCTAAACCATTTAGTGCTTTGTAAGTAATCAGCAATATTTTAAAATTTATACGATGTTTAATAGGGAGCCAATGCAGTGTTGACAGAACCGGGCTAATATGGTCGTACTTCCTGGTTCTGGTAAGAACTCTAGCGGCTGCGTTTTGAACTAGCTGTAGTTTGTTTATTAAGCGTGCAGGGCAACCACCCAGTAGAGCATTACAATAATCTAGCCTTGATGTCATGAACGCATGAACTAGTTGTTCCGCATTTGTCAATGAGAGCATATGACGTAATTTAGATATATTTTTAAGATGGAAAAATGCGGTTTTACAGACACTAGACACGTGACTTTCAAATGAAAGATTGGTATCAAAGAGCACACCAAGGTTCTTAACTGACGACAAAGACTTAACAGAGCAGCCATCAAGTGTTAGACGATATTCTAGGTTATTACGTGTGGAAGTTTTTTGTCCAATAATTAGAATCTCTGTTTTTTCAGAATTTAGTAGTAGGAAATTACTAGTTATCCAATTTTTAATATCAACTATGCATTCCGATAATTTTGTGAATTGGTGAGTTTCGTTAGGTTTGGAAGAAATATAGAGCTGAGTATCATCAGCATAACAGTGAAAGCTAATGCCATGTTTCCTAATGATATCTCCTAAAGGTAGCATGTACAGAGTGAACAGCAGCGGTCCTAGTACTGAGCCTTGTGGTACGCCATACTGAACTTGTGATCGATAAGACATCTCTTCATTTACTGCTACAAACTGATAGCGGTCAGATAATTATGATTTAAACCATGCTAGTGCAATTCCACTAATGCCAACATAGTTTTCTAGTCTATTTAAGAGAATGTTGTGGTCAATGGTGTCAAATGCAGCACTAAGATCAAGTAACACTAATAGAGAGATGCAACCACGATCGGATGATAAGAGCAAATCATTTGTGACTTTAATGAGAGCAGTCTCAGTGCTATGGTACGGTCTAAATCCTGACTGGAAATCCTCGCAGATACCATTTCTTTTAAGAAAGGAACACAGTTGTGAGGATACTGCCTTTTCTAGTATCTTTGACAGAAAAGGTAGATTTGAGATCGGCCTGTAATTGACTAATTCTGTAGGATCAAGTTGCGTTTTTTTAACAAGCGGTTTAATCATAGCCAGCTTAAAGGTTTTTGGTACGTATCCTAGAGACAAAGATGAATTAATGATGTTAAGAAGAGGATCTATGACTTCTGGAAGCATCTCTTTCAGTAGTTTAGTCGGTATAGGGTCTAACATACATGTTGTCAATTTAGATGAATTAACGAGTTTGCAAAATTCTTCCTCTCCTATGGCAAAAAATGAATCAAATTTTACCTCGGGGAGACTATAATGTACTCCCTGATGTGATGCTGTAGTAGACGGTTGCATAGTTATAATTTTTTCCCTAATATTATCAATCTTATAAGTGAAGAAGTTCATAAAGTCATTATTGCTGTGTTTCTTGGAAACTTCTGGGCTTGAAGCTTTCTTTTTCGTTAGTGTAGCCACTTTTTCAAATAAATACCTTGGATTATGTTTATTTTCTTTTAATAGGGTTGAAAAATAAGCAGATCTAGCAGCTTTTAAAGCCTCTCTGTAAGCAATCGAGCTCTCCTTCCATGAAATCCGAAATACCTCTGGTTTTGTTTTCTTCCAGTTGCGCTCCATTTTTCTGGCTGCTCTCTTAAGGGCCCGGGTGTGCTCGTTGTACCACGGTGTTGGACTATTTTCTTTAATCTTCTGTAAGCGCAACGGAGCAACTGTATCTAAAGTGCTGGAAAGGAGAGAGTTAAAAGTTTCTGTTGCAATATCAAGTTCTTCTAAGCTATCTGGGATGCTGAGACGATGAAACTGATTAGGAAGATTATTGATAAAGCAATCTTTAGTGGCAGAAGTGATAGGTCTAACATACTTGTAACACGGAGTTGGCTGTGCAGCCTTGGCTAAATGTAATTTACATGAGACTAGATAATGATCTGAGATGTCGTCGCTCTGCTGTAGAATTTCAACAGCATCAACATTTATTCCATGTGATAATATTAGATCTAGAGTATGATTACGACAATGAGTAGGTCCTGACACGTGTTGTCTAACTCCAATAGAGTTAAGAATGTCTTTAAATATCAATCCCATTCCATCTTTTCCATTATCTACATGTATATTAAAATCACCAACAATTAGGACTTTATCTGCAGTCAATACTAATTCTGATAGAAAGTCAGCAAATTCTTTGATAAAATCTTTATGGTGCCCTGGTGGCCTGTATACAGTTGCCAGCAGAATTCTCAAACTTGATTTATCGTTTACATTATATATTTTTACATTAAGCACCAACACTTCAAAAGAAATATATTTTAAACTAGATTTTTTAGTGGTTTTGAAAATATTACTATAAATTACAGCAACACCTCCCCCTTTGCCTTTCAGGCGAGGTTCATGTTTATAACAGTAATCATGAGGGGTGGACTCATTTAAAGTAATGTAATCGTCTGGTTTTAGCCAGGTTTCTGTCATACACAGCACATCTAGGTTATAATCTGAAATCATATCATTAACTATGAGTGCTTTTGAAGTAAGGGATTGAATATTCAGCAACCCAAGCTTTATCGTTTGCTCATCTGTATTATATCTATTTTTTTATTTGTTGAATATCAATTACATTTTTAACCTTAGATGGGTTTGGAAGTTTTTTGTATTTCCTAATTTGGGGAACAGAGACAGTCTCTATATGATGATATCTAGGTGAAAGAGCCTCTATGTGATGGGATTTATCTGACCTTGGTGACGCGTGGCCGCTAGCAGACGGTCGGTTTAGCCAGTTTGTCTGCTTCCTGACCTGAGCCCCAGATTGTCATGTTTTGTCTCTAAGACTATGAGCCAAATTACTAGAGAGAAGAGCAGCACCATCCCAGGAGGGATGAATACCATCTCTTTTCAACAGGTCAGGTTTGCCCCAAAAACTTTTCCAATTGTCTATGAATTCTATATTATTTTGCGGACACTACTTAGACAGCCAGCCATTGAGTGATGACAATCTGCTAACTATCTCATCACTCCTTCGAACAGGAAGGGGGCCAGAGCAAATTACAGTGCCTGACATCGTACTTGCGAGTTCAAACACCTCTTTAATATTAATTTTGGTGATCTCCGACTGGCGGAGTCGAACATCATTAGTGCCGACGTGAATAACAATCTTAGAGAATTTACGATTAGCATTACCAAGCACTTTTAAATTTGCTTTGATATCAGGCGCTCTGGCTCCCGGCAAACATGTGACTATGTTGGCTGGTGTCCCTATTTTCACGTTCCGTGTAATAGAATCGCCAATTACCAGGGCACAATCAACAGAATTCTCAGTGGGTGTTTCACTGAGTGGGGCAAATCGATTTGTTGTGGTAATCGGAACGGAAGAGTGGTTTTTTGATCCGTGACTAGAGCGATCCCTCACTGTCACCCATCTGCCTGGCTGCACAGGCAATAATTCAGCCGGAACCGAATCATGTAAAGAATTCACTATGCTAGGCGCATCCAAAGTAGAATCTAAAGCTCTAGCACACTTACTATCCTCAATTAAAGTTTGGATGCGTGTTTCTAATTCTGAAATCTTCTCCGTCAGCCTGACTGTTTCCTTGCATTTATCACATATAAACCCTATATTGCAGACAGGGAAGGCTATGCTAAACATGTAACATGAAGTGCAGGTGACAATAACAGGACAAGACATTGCTCACCGTGTTTGTTGACTGATTCTTACTCACCTGGGCTTTTTATGAACTCAGAGGCGCTGACGCGCGAGAGAAAAATAAATAAATAACTGAGCGCACCGGTGGCGCGTTAACAGGCTAGCGAGTTACTAGCGTGTTGTTCTAACAATAACGGAAGCTAGCGATGTCAGGTTAATCTGAGATGTTGTCTAAGCTGTATTTAGTAGTATAAACAACTAGAAATGGTAGTAAATGATGGTTCAAAACAGAAAGAAATACAAAGCTAATACGAGGCTTAGACGGAGCTTACAGCCTCGAAGCAAACAAAACACAGCAGGCAGCTAGGCAGACAGGAGCAATTGATCACGATCAGGAGAGAGCCAAAAGCCTTGGTAGCAGACCAAATTCTCCTCCCAACTTCCAGATCTGAGGAGTTTGTGTAGGTCACTGTACTGCCAAGGCATGTGAAGGCCTTGACAGATTTCAGGCGCTCTCCATGTACCGTCACTTGCTGTGGCTCTCTCATATTGTTGGAACACATTGGTGGTGGTTGATACAAAAGTTCGGTCTTAGAGATGTTAATGAATCCACAACACAACGGAAATGAGCCACAACACAACGGAAATAAGGCACAACACAAAGGAAAATGTATAACACAACGAAATAAAGCTGCAACACAACGGAAATGCTCCCGACCACTAGAGGGCTCTCGGACCGCGATAAAGTTAGTTTTCCTTGCCATTGTTCTATAGAGTCAGCAGTCTAAAAAATATATCAACACCACGAATAGTTTTAACAGTAGGCCTATGTAGCTAACCATTGTGTATCGACATTTATTAATTCAAAATCACCAACGTGCATTATAGCTCCATACTCTAGAATGCTTTGACGCGCTACCACAGCGCATGTTTAGTTAGAACGTCTGCCAATTCCTCCAAGATGTTAAAACATATAATTTGTATTAATTAAAATTACTTTTAACATTCAAAAACAGACATGTTCAAAATCCAAAGCTTGGTTGTATTGGTAGTAGACTTACTACAGGTGACTTTTCCAATACCTCCCTTCATGTATAGTAAACAATTATTATTCAGGAAATGTCTGTAAAAAATTTCTTTTTCTTTTATCATGTTTCAAAGGTTGTAGTCAGTGGTTAAATTGGGCCGGGGTCTCCGGGGCTCAGCCCCGGCACATAAGCCTGCTTGTTTGCAGTCAGTTGCCTACTGGCAGAGGTGGAAAGTAACGAATTACATTTACTCGCGTTATGTAATTGAGTCGTTTTTTTGTGTACTTCTACTTTTTTAAGTAGTTTTAAAAATCTGTAATTTTACTTTCACTTAAGTACGTTTTGTTTGAAGTATTGTACTTTGCTACATTTGAAATCATATGCGTTACTGAGTAAAAAATAATAATACAAGGGATAAAAAATATCACACTCCGGAAACTACTGAATTGATTGAAGGGCGGGAGAACAAATACGCAAAAAAGGTGACGCAGACCCAGCTGAAGCTGAAAGCGAAGCGCCCTCGAATTTTTATGAAGCGAATTATGGCCAGTATGGAAATACTTTGGATGTAAAAAAGTGTGGTTGGCCTCGAGGATAGATATCCAATTTGCAAAAAATGTGGGCACAAAGTGGCTGCAAAAGGAGGATACATAGGACACCATCCCTCCTGCAGATAAAGGTATGTCCCGATTATAACGTAAGGCCGAATGATTTACGTGATGCAGAGGGAATCCTGGAATCCAGTCATGAAAATGGAATTTACATAACGCAGAAGATGTCACGTAAAACATGCAAAATGATGGATGGATGAATACATGGAAAGTAGAACTGTGCAATAAATCCAATCGCGACATGGTCTGTGAATATTTAAGCGCAAAAATACTGCTATGTAAATATATAACCTGCTTGTTCTGCGTTTCTGTGAATCGGTGTGATTGAGCTGCTCCGCGTTGTCTACTACACTCAAGTACGCGTGGTGTTTTCAGCATCTCACAAACAATTTGAGTACATGATTTCCAGAGCTGCTCTGAGAGAACGCCTAGTGAGCATTTTCATCATTTTATTTGAGAAAAACCATTGTCAAATAGGCTTACCCTTTGAAACAGGTCTTCACTACAACCCGTCAAAATAAAAGTTTGGTTTAACTAGGAGAAATTATGACAGAAATATATTAATATTTTAGGCATACAATAGAACGTACTTCTCAAAATAATAATAACAACAACAACAATAATAATACAATTTATTTAAACATTAATTAAGGCATATATTTTTTTGTCCATGGTTTAATTTAGTAAATCTGTTTTTTGCAGCTCTTCCCCAAGAAATAAGAGGACACAAGTTTAAATTTTCATTTGATTGCCACCGTTTTTGATAATATATTTGGATTAAATCATAAAAAGAAACATTAATTTTCTGAATAAAATACATTTCATAGGACTATATTATTCTTAAAAAAATTAATAAATTATTAATGTTAAAAATGAGTTGTTAATCTAATTCATTATCAATTATTGAATTTAATTGATTAGACATGTTCTATTGAAATTTTAATAAAACAAACAAATGGTTTCAAGTTTGTTATAATAAAAGCATTTGTTCAACCCCCCCCCCCAAAAAACAGTTTTCTTTAATTTAACTCTCATTTTAACTGATTATAATAATAATAACCATAATTTAATAATACCGTTTATTTAATAATTGATTAATACTGTAATCCGTGATATTTTCTGAGACGTTATCATACTGTAAAACTCTCATACCATTACAACCCTACACGGGAGAGACCCCCACCCCCCACCCACTGTTCACCCACCCCCCACTGTTAAAAAAGTAACTCAGTAACTTTTACTTGAGTAAATTTTAAATAAGCTACTTTTTACTTTTACTTGAGTAGATTTTTAGACCGGTAATTTTACTTGTACTTAAGTAAAATTTCATTGAAGTAGTAGTACTTTTACTTGAGTAGAATATTTTATTACTCTTTCCACCTCTGCCTACTGGAAATTATGTCACATAAAATTTGATGAAAGTAATGCTTTTGAAAACATATTTATGACAATAAATGAAAGATTTTTGAAATGGCATGTCTATTTTGTCTCGGCGGAGCTGAGAACAATCGGAACACGGCCGTATTCTTGTTCAGCTGCTTAATCTCGTTGTCAGTAGACCATGATCGCGCACCGCTCGCGCACGCGCATCTAGGTGACACGGATAAATGTATGCAGTAATATATAATTAATATTCCTGGGAGATCCGTAGTTGCACGGGATGTGGAAGCGCGCAAAAGTTGGAGGCCTTGAATGACAAGGTAAGGAAAATAAGACTAAATCAAAATGAAGTAACCCAGACTAGGTTGACCATGTGATTTTTCTCAGGAGATGTTTTGAGCATTTTACTTCAGACACCAGATTATCAGCAAACTGCCAAGAGAACTGCTAGCTGGCTACTCAAAATAAACTAGCAATATATTCAGTCAGCATATTTGTATTTGATCTGTGTGAATTACAGAAATAAAAGACTTGCTAGACCTACATTTAGCTACCAAGCAACCTTTCCACAAGGATAGATTGATTTTATTTTTGTGACTTGGGCATATCTTGATGAGAAATGATATAGAGTAGGATGAGTGTGTGTGTGTTGTAGTAGTAAAGAGAGAGAATGGGAGAAGGAAGTGTGTGTGAGGTGGACCTGGTCACCACAGACCCGAATCTTCTCATCTGTTGCTACTGTCATATGCTGCACTGTCTCTTCATGTGGCACATTATGTTTGGCACATTGTATGGTTCACTATATATCATAACAAGGTAATACAATGTGTAATCAAGTGATGACTGATTAACAGTAATGTAAATGCTAAATGTCCTAATACCTGTTGATACTACAACAATGCAAAGTATATGCTCTTAACCTTGCAGTTTTTCACATATTATGTAATACTCAATTTCTCCATTTCTTAGCACAAACCTCTCCAGAAAGTGCTATTTAATGGTTTATTTTTCAACAAAAAAAAATTCCCTGGGGGCATGCCCCCGGACCCCCCTAGGGAGAGCACCCCCACATAATAAATCTCAATTTAACCCCTGGTTGTAGTTCCTAATAACCAGACTGACTTACAACAGATGTAATTGTGCTAATCGCTCAATTTCACCCTTGTAAGCACAGTACACATTTTTTTAAAACATTAGGCCTACTGTGATTCTTTAGTGTCCTAAAGCTTGTGGTAGGTTCAGTGACCAGACTGACTTATTACAGGTGAAATTGTGCCAATACCTTCCTGTAATTCTGCAATTCACCAAACTTATGTTTGCTTTTTAAATTCCGTTGTGTTGTGCACTACTGGGCTATCTAGTAAAATATACTATCAGATATTATTCACTGAATGTCATTATAGTAAGATTACTACAGAAGATTAGCGTAAATACATTGAACTTGTGAATTGACTTACTAGCTAAAGAGTGGCCTGCACTGTCTAGTAATATGCGGATGAAGTTATATCCATGGGCGCAGGCGCTGCATTCGATAAGTAAGTATTTGTAATTTGTAATTAAATAATTTTTTATGTATTTGTGCCCATCTCTGCCTCAGCGTTGTTAGCCACGAGAGCAGAATCATCTGCATAGAGCAGCTCCCGGATGCGTAGTTCTCTGGTCTTGGTGGTTGCTCTAAGTCGGGCTAAGTTGAAAAGCTTGCCGTCTGTCCTAGTCCGAATAAAGATCCCCTTGTGCAGATCAAGGCCCATTGAATCTAGCACAGCTGTGAGATATAGCGATTAAAGCGTCGGTGCAAGCACGCATCCCTGTTTCACACCATGGTTAACTTCAAAGGCTTCACTGGGTTCCCCTCCAATGAAAAGGGAAGGCAAGGCAAGTTTATTTATATAGCACATTTCATACACAATGGTAATTCAAAGTGCTTTACATAGAAGAAATTAAAATAATCAAAAGAAATCAGAATAGTTAAAACAGTTTAGAATAAAAGATAAAATACAGAAATAATCAAAAGAAAACAGAATAATTAAAACAAAATAAAGTACAGTAAAGAACAGTCGGACGAACAGTGGCACAGTGCTCATTCAGTAAATGCACAGCTAAACAGATGTGTTTTGAGTCTGGATTTGAATGTGACTACTGTAGGAGCACATCTGATCTCTTCTGGAAGCCGTTCCAGCTGCGGCTGGCATAGTAGCTAAAAGCAGACTCGCCATGCTTAGAGTGAACCCTTGGTATTTCTAGCTGATGTGATCCTAATGATCTGAGTGATCTGTTGGGTTTATATTCAGTGAGCATATCTGCAATGTATTGAGGTCCTAGGCCATTGAATGATTTATATACCAGTAATAATACTTTAAAATCAATCCTATATGTAACTGGCAGCCAGTGTAAAGAACTGAGGACTGGTGTGATGTGTTCATATTTTCTGGTTCTGCTCAGAATCCTAGCAGCAGCGTTCTGTATGAGCTGCAACTGTCTTATGGTCTTTTTGGGAAGGCCAGTGAGAAGTCCATTACAATAATTCACCCTACTGGTGATGAAAGCATGCACAAGTTTCTCTAAGTCTTGACTGGAAACAAAGCATCTAATTCTTGCAATATTTTTCAGGTGATAGTATGCTGATTTAGTCATTGCTTTGACATGACTACTGAAACTAAGGTCTGACTCTAGAGACACACCCAGATTCCTGACTTGATTTTTAGTTGTTTGACCCCTAGACTGAAGGTATGCGTTCACCTTGAGAACTTCATCTTTGTTTCCAAACGCAATGACTTCAGTTTTGTCTTTGTTTAACTGAAGAAAGTTTTGGCACATCCAATTGTTTACTTCATCAATGCATTGGAACAGAGGGTTAATGGGGCTGTAATCGTTAGGCGATAGGGGTAAGAAGAGTTGTGTGTCGTCTGCATAGCTGTGTTAAGCGATTTGGTTATTTCTCATTATTTGGCTCATTGGGAGCATGTACAGGTTGAATAGGAGTGGCGCAAGAATTGAGCCTTGAGGGACTCCGCATGTCATGGGTGTCCACTCGAGACTTATGATCTCCAATACTCACATAATAACCTCTCCCTCCTAAGTATGCCCTGAACCATTTTAGGACTATCCCAGAAAGCCCCACCCAGTTTTCCAGCCTGTCAAGAAGTTTGTTGTGATCGACAGTGTCAAATGCAGGACTGAGGTCGAGTAGTACCAGCACTGATAATTTGCCTGTATCAGTATTTAAGCGAATATCGTTTATTATCTTTATGAGCGCTGTCCCTGTGCTGTGATGCGGTCGGAAACCAGATTGAAAATTGTCAAAGCATCCATTTGAGCTTAAGAATTTGTTCAGCTGATTGAAGACAACTTTTTCAATGATCTTGCCTATGAAAGGAAGATTTGAGATCGGTTTATAGTTGTTTAATATGGTCTTATCCAGATTGCTCTTTTTCAGGAGGGGCTTGACAACAGCAGTTTTCAGGGAGTTCGGAAAACTCCCAGAGAGAAGTGAGGCATTTACCACTTCTAGGAGATCTGCTTCGAAGTTGTGTAACACATTTTTGAAAAAAGATGTGGGAAGTGCATCAAGGGCGCAGGTTGATGTTTTAAGGTGCTGTACGGGTTCTTCCAAAATGTTGCCATCAATTTCTTTGAAATCAGACCTGGTGACTACTTTCTCAGGCCGTTGTCTGATCTGTCTGACCCCAGCGCAACTCAAGGATGAGCTGATCACCTTTCTGATATTATTGATTTTCTCAGAGAAGGAAGAAGCCAACTCACTGCACTTGCTCTCTGAGAGCATTTCATTGGGAATCTGGCTTGGGGGGTTTGTCAGTCTCTCTACAGTAGCAAAGAGAGTGCATGTGTTGTTTATATTGCAGTTTATAATATTCGAGAAGAAAGTCTGTCTAGCTTTGCCTAGTTCCTTATTGAAAGCATGGATGCTGTCTTTGTAGATGTTATAATGGACTACAAGTTTTGTCTTCCGCCACATGCGCTCTGCTTTTCTGCATTGTCTTTTCATATTTTGCACTGATGTTGAGTTTCTCCAAGGTGCTTTTTGTCTGCCATTCTTCTTCCTGACTTTCACAGGAGCAATATCATCAATTACACTCTTAACTTTTGAGTTAAAAGAATCAAGGAGAAAATCAACAGTCAACAGATATGCTTGGTGTTAAAGATATAGCCTTCATAAATAGTACACTAGTGTTCTCATTTAAGCATCTCTTCTTGACATACACAGATCTAGCTTCAATGGTAGGAGAGATCAATATATCAAAGAAAATACAGAAATGATCAGACAGTGCTACATCCTTAATAACAATTGATGAAATGTTTAGACCCTTACTGAAAGTAAATCTAGAGTGTGTCCACGATTATGTGTGGGTCCATGTACATGCTGAGTCAGATCAAAAGTTTTTAAAACAGTTTTGATTTCTTTTGCCATATTGGTTTCTGCATTATCTATGTGAATGTTAAAATCTCCAGCAATGGCAAAGCAGTCAAACTCTGAGGAAATTGTTGATAACAATTCTGTAAATTACTCAGCAAAGGCTGGAGAGTATTTTGGAGGCCTGTAAACAATGATAAGTAAAATGCGCGGAGCACCTATTAACACAATACCCAGATATTCGAAAGACGGGTAATTCCCAAATGATATTTGCTTACATTGATAGAAATCTTTAAAAAGAGCAGCTAAACCTCCACCTCTTCTAACAGTTCTGCAGACACTCATAATAGTAAAGTTAGGAGGGGATGTTTCGTTGAGGACTGTTGCACTGCAGCTGTCTTCTAGCCAAGTTTCATTTAGCAACATAAAATCCAGGTTGTAAGTGGTTATTAAGTCATTGACTAGAAGTGATTTATTTTTAAGTGAGCGGATGTTTAAGAGTGCTAACTTAACAGTCTTACTTTTTGTCCCCACAGAAATCTTAGTTTGTCTTGTAAAAGGCACCAGATTAGATGGGTTTGCTGTACGGCTTTTGAAGGCCTTAGACTTTCTATCATGTAATCGAACAGCAATAGAGAAAGATACAGGCACACTGGGTTCCCGCTTGTTCTGTAAACATTTGAGAAAGTTATTGTTATAATAGCGGGAACCCGACACATATCACTGAGAGCTGGTATCAGTTGTTTTTGGTTCACCTCGAGCCGCTGGAGGAGGGTGTGGGCCCTGGCGCTGTGGCAGAGGCCGAAGAGCTCTCACAGGGGAGCTCTCACAGGGGAGGGCGAGCTGGGCCCGTAGGCTTTGGTGGTTGTGGGGCCTGCCGTTTTTTGGTTGGTATCTGGGGGCTTCCAGCAAAAGAGTGGGATAGTCTAGTTCCAGCATACACCAGTTGTTCCATTTTCTCTGAGAAGCACAGAAGTGGAGATGCTGGAGAGAGGGATAACGTGTCTGTTGAGAGGGCCTGTTGCTCTGGTGTTATTGGAGGCTGTAATATGCTGTCCTGGTTTCCTTGGCTGTTTTCCAGAAAGTCATCCCTAGGTGCTGAATCTTGGAGCAGTGCTAGTATGTCACAGTCTGTCTGTGGTGAGCTCTGTGGGCAGGGCTCAGCTGAGAGTGTTGTTGTGGCTGAGTGGTGTTATCATTGTCCTTGTGTGATGTGTCAACCGCATGTCCATTCAGGTGCTGAAGTGAAGTCCTGTGGTCATTCATACTGTAACCAGGTGTGTGTGCCATTCAGGTTGAGTGGATTGGCACACACTGCAGAAGGATGATGGAGGGAGAAGTAGATATTGTCCTTTAGCACTCTTGAACCAAGTTTGTTTGGGTGGTGGCCATTCTGTTGAAACAGTTGTCCTTTCATCTGAAAACTTGACCTTTCATCCCTATGTGAAACTGCTTGATGATGTTGACAGCTTCTCGGGGCATCCATAGATCTGTAAGACTTTCCAAAGAGTTTCTCGGTCGACCGTGTCGAAAGCCTTTGAAAAGTCTACGAACACCACAAAGAGAGACTGATGTTGCTCCACTGCTTTCTCCTGTAGCTGCCGTAGAGTAAAAATCATGTCAGTGGTAGATCTCTCCGGCCTAAAGCCGCATTGACTCTCTGGTAAGACGTGCTTGGCGATGTTTTTGAGACGACTGAGTATAATTTTAGCCAGAACTTTGCCTGTTATGGTTAACAAGGAAATGCCTCTGTAATTTCCACAGTCTGCTCGGTCTCCCTTTCTCTTGTAGATTGTGACAATCAGTGCATCCTTGAAGTCCTGAGGTACGCACTCATGAACAAGGCAGCTGTTAAAACGTTTCAGGAGCTCCTCTTTGAGTACTCTTCCTCCTTTCTTGAGCACCTCTGAGGGGATTCTATCTAGACCTGGTGCTCTGTGGCTTGCTGTGGCCTTTAGGGCTTTCTCAAGTTCTTCTATAGTGATCTCACAGCAGAGGTCATCACGACTCTGATGTCTCTTTAGCAACTTACAGGCATCTGGTTCAACGGATCCTTGCTGATTTAGCAGATTACAGAAATGTAGTCCTGTAAACAATCCATGATAGTCATGGTTGTCAGCCATGCTTTGCAGTTTTTTTGCCTCCTTACGTCACCAGTCGTTCTTTATTCGCCTCACCACTCTCTGTACTTTGGCCTTGATCTCAGCAAAAGCAGCCTTACTCCTATTACAGTTTTCCTGCAGCTATCATTTGTCATTTCTGCTGCAGAATAGACTGCCTACTTCATTGTTCTTCAATGTCCTCTGATCGTACTGTTTTGAGTTTTGCACCATTTACTGCAGATGACACAGTTTCAGCCAGACTTCTGCAGTGCTCTTCATTTGCAAGCTTTCCAAGGTCAAGTTTTTAAGGGGTTGTGCCATTAGTTTTTCTCCTTGGCACGGTTATCTTGTGTTTGATCTGACACCTCACAAGGTAATGGTCAGTCGAACACTCCGCCCCACGCATGACCTTGGTGCACATGATCTCATGAAGCCCTACGGGTAACAATGTAGTCTATCAGATGGTAGTGTCAAGAGCGTGGGTGTTTCCATGTGAAGAAGTTCTTATCTGGCTGGCTGAAGAAGGTGTTTGTATTCATAGCTCTCGTTGAGCAAAGAAGTTAAGCAGGAGGTCTCCGTTGGTGTTCTTTTTACCTTTGCCAAACTTTCCAATGATTCCAGCATAGGTTTCACATTCACTTCCCACCCTTGCATTGAAGTCACCTGCAACTAACAGCTTGTGTTGTGGGGGGACTCTGCTTACAATCGTTGTCAGCTCCTGGTAGAAAGCCTCCTTTTCCTCATCTGTGTAGGTCATGGTTGGGGCATACACACTAACAATGGTCAAATGCCTGTTGTTCTCAATTGGTACACATATAACCATCATCCTCTCAGAGACGGATGTTGGCAGAGTTGTCAGCTTGATCTTGTTGTCGACAGCAAAGGCCACACCAGCGTCTCTCCTTCCCTCTGTCTTCCCAATCCAGAAGAAGGTGTAGTTTCCTCTTGCACCTGACCCTCAATCCTGGTCTCTTGAAGGGCAGCAATGTTCACTCTATATACCGTTTTAGTTCTTTTGCAATCTGAGCTGTTCTCCGCTCAGGTCTGGAAACTCCGTCTAGCATAGTCCGGACATTCCATGACGCAACAATCAACTTTTAACTTTTTCTGTTTCGACCACTGAGGTGAAGTCCCACTGGTAACGGTAAACCAGCCAGGATGTATTCTGAGCACGCTTTTTTTACCCCACTTTTTCAAGGGGCTTTCCCTTCTGGGATAGGCAGTTCTTTCCCTAAGAAGGGCTACCCAGACACTCACAGTGCTGCCTCAGCCCACTGGCGCTCAGGATTCAGTGATGCTGGGACCATTATCTGTGAGCCGCCTGTGTGCAAGCTTTCCGCTATCAGCTCCCAGCTACTTCAGCCTGCTGATGTTGCGTTCCCCTCATCGCCACAGGGCTTCCACCTACGTCTCCAGTCAAGACGCCTTGCACAGTAAAAAAGGCAGTTGGCGTCATGCCCCCACCAGACTGCCTCTCTGGGCCTTCGCGCCGGTTACCACGTGGTGCACAATTCTGGAGGCTGCCCCGCAGTAGCATCTTACTTGCTGTTGACGCCATCCATTGACCATGGTTGTGGTTCTTCCGCATACCATCTTGTGTTTGCACCATTGACTCAAACTAGTGAGTTCCTCGCTGCTCACACCAACCGGCACCCTTCTACCAGTGCCTTAGACACCCTAATCCTCTTGAGACAATGGTTTCATAGGGGCACTGGAAGAATCATTCATAAAACGCATTAAACTTTAGTTTACAAAGACGTGAAACTCACCGAGTGGTCTGGGGTGTTCATTGATATGCTCACACAAAAAATCGCTGCAAAAGATGCTTTCCAACAGGTTTTATCGTAGTTTTTGTCCAACTCCATTGACTTTTATTGGATGTTGTGTGAGGTACGGTATTACTCCGCCGCCGGAAACGGAAATGAGGTTGTTTGTATTCTTTCTGTAGTTATGCAGTCGCAGTATCGTAGGCTACGCTAGACATTTTTCAGCCAGACTTCTGCTGAAAAATGCCCCAGCGCTCGAGCGCTCGAGCCCCAGCACACACACGCACAGCGGTCGAGCCCCAGCACACACACGCTCAGCGGTCGAGCCCCAGCACACACACTCTCAACGCTCGAGTCCCAGCACACACACGCTCGGCGCTCGAGCTCCAGCACACACACGCTCGGCGCTCGAGTCCCAGCACACACACGCTCGGCGCTCGAGCCCCAGCACACACACGCTCACCGCTCGAGCTCCAGCACACACACGCTCGGCGCTCGAGCCCCAGCACACACACGCTCACCGCTCGAGCTCCAGCACACACACGCTCGGCGCTCGAGCCCCAGCACACACACTCTCAACGCTCGAGTCCCAGCACACACACGCTCGGCGCTCAAGCCCCAGCACACACACGCTCAACGCTCGAGCCCCAGCACACACACGCTCGGCGCTCGAGCCCCAGCACACACACCCAAACATTGGCAAAGGTGCATTATCGCCACCAACTGGGCTGGAGTGTCTATTATTCAAGCTGTCAACGGAAGAATGTCCGGTTGTGAGGCGTTTGGAAAAATAGGTCCACAGTTTTACAACGAATGGTAAAACACCTGTTGGAAAGCATCTTCTGCAGCGATTTTTGTGTGAGCATATCAGTGAACACCCCAGACCACTCGGTGAGTTTCACATCTTTGTAAACTAAAGTTTAATGCATTTTATGAATGATTCTTCCAGTGCCCCTATGAAACCATTGTGGAGGTGGGGGGTGCTAATACAGAAACCGAAAATTCTCGGGACAGCAGCATTTGTCCAAATTTCAATCTTAACCGTTCTATTTCATCAGAAACGATCTTAAAACAGGGCTTTAAGTGTAAAAATGTGTCTTGTCCTTTAATAGGTGCTTGTGTTGTAAAATTGAGCTTATAGTTTCTACTGTAATAAGTAAAGAACATACTGTATATCTGTGTTAAATAGGGATCCATTTCAATAATGTTAATCTCATCCTGGGCACAATATGCTTATCTTGACATGTAGCTAAATTTCCCTTCCCAAAGCTGAGCTTTGATTGATACTTTGCAAACTGATTGTTTCTGTTATTCGTTTAAAACTTCTATCATAAAACAACTGGTTAGTTTAGCTACTTGCATCTTATCTCGCACTTTATGATCGTTAACTGAAGCGTTGCTTGGGAATTCAGACTCGACTTGCAGTAAACATAATCCAGCCTAGTTTGATTTCATCTCGGATTCAAACATTTTGACATTGACGAGCGCTGTTAGTCTGTTGAAGCAGCTCAGATGAGAAGGTCGGTTATCATCGCGATATACAAAATCTTTGCAGCACCAAATTAGAGTTAATATTTGGCAATTATTTCACAACATTGATTATTTACACTTAGAAAAATTGCAGAGGTCCGGACCTCGGGGACCTCAATGTTGGGTACAGCCCTATGCAGTTTTTAATAGTACAGCACAATTTTATAATTTACTGATTTTCCAGAAAATAAGTTGCACATGAGTGTGTCAAACTTTGTTGCGTTGTTGAGAAACACACACACAAATATATAATATGTAGGCGTTTTTTTTCCCCTCACTCCACAGCATATTCCTAAATTAATGGTATTCAGAACAAAACAAGAATTTTAAAAAAGTACACTGTAAAATAAAAACAATAATAGTATACAGACATTTATTTTAAACATTTATTTTATACGTCTAAACAAATTAATTTGAATAGAAACTGAGACTGCACAGATGTTGCCCTTGTGCATTAGAGGATGACACGGGAGTGGATTTTCACTCCTGTCCCGTCCCACTCCCATAGAAAGAAATCTTGTCCCGTCCCACTCCCAGACCAAAGTTTAAAAAATAATCCCATCCCATCCCGCTCCTGGTAAATTGACTCCCAATCCCATCCCGCTCCTGTTTAAACTGACTCCCGCTCCTGTACCGCTCCCATATACGGCAATTTTCGCTTGATGAACGAAGCGATGCTTGCCTGATTCTTTCCCGAATTTGCCTTGCAAGTGTGCTTCTTCAGACCGCTCGTCCCTGAATCACTTGCGTACTTGACTAAGACTAAGCATGTCTTACAAGCAGCGTACATTGTGCTATCACCGTCACATTCTACTCTCATAAACTTAATTAATATTTCAGACTTTCCGACCAGTTCTGTGAACTTAATAGACATGTCATTACTTCTGACTTTGCGCTGTAAATCATTTTTTGCCACATCGACTTCTCCGCGGCTGTTAGCTCCCTCCATCACTGCTCTTTGAATTTCGGCGGTAAGCCGTGACAAAAAGCACTGATGGCTTCTGGGACAGCTGGGTCGTGTAGTTATTTTTTAATTGCGTTACATTGTAGGCGTATTAAAAGGAAACTACAAAATGATGCATTTACTTTTTTCTTTTTTTGTCGTCTTTGCTATTGGTTGATTCCCGCTCCCGTCTGCTCCCGTTAACCATTTATCCTGTACCGTCCAAATCCCGTGATTGATAGCAAAGATGACTCCCATCCTGCAGGATTCCCACGGGAATCCCGTGACCCGTGGGATTCCCGAAAAAATGTCAGCCTCTATTGTGCATCTCTCATTCAATCTAAAGTTTCATATTTGCGATGTAGCCTACTATTTAACTATTTATGTAAAGAAAACTTCAGTCCCAAAATAGGCCTTCATCCTATATTGGGTGTGCAGAGTGTTAAAATGAGGAGGCGTCCTCACATTTTTTTATATATTGTATATCAGTGGTTCTCAACTCCAGTCCTCGGGACCCACTGCTCTGCACATTTTGTATGTCTCCTTATTTAACACACCTGATTCAGATGATCAGCTCGTTAGGAGAGACTCTATGATCTGAACTGAGTGTGTCAGATAAGAGAGACATACAAAATGTGCAGAGCAGCGGGTCCCGAGAACTGGAGTTGAGAACCACTGCTATATATCAAATGTAAATGTATGTCCGTTACACTTATTTTCCATGATTAAATAAACATTACATAAAAAGAGAGACAAATACATTTTGAAAAATTGTTTTCTGGCCATTTCAAGTTCAAATTTGACGTAACATAAAAAGGTTGAAAATGTTGTTCACTTACTTTTTAATAAGTCTTCCCATTAACGCCGTCATTTATTTCATTCAGGCCGATGACAATGTGCACAAAATAAGAGGCGGATTTATCGCATGAACCAATCATATCCGATCATATCCAATCATAGCGCCATGGAGACATTGACTCCTCTCACATGACTCTCCTCCATTTATTCTCAAATACTCCCCACTAAACCCACTGCACGAATTAGGGTGCCTGTTTTAAGTCAATGGAGACAGAGGAGGCGAGCCCCCGCTGTATCTTCTCCTGCTGATGTCGCTGTTGGACGCTGTTACTTTATAAAATCAAGTGACTTTTACACTTTTTAATGTCACATTTTGTAATATTTGCACCGGTTTATTTTTGTACATTAAAAAAAAAAGTCATTAGTCATCTTCAATATAAGTTTCCGCATCCTTCCAAAACAATCTTTAAAATTCGATAATTCTTCCAAACTTCTATCTCACTGCTAAATTCTGTTGGTTATATGATTGTTTCTCTCAAATAATAGTACAGTGGCAAGCGGGTCGACTATAAACGCCTCTGAGGTTTCGCACGCAGTAAACGGACACTGATACTGCAGTGCTAAGAGAAAATATAAATACTTAAAAAAAGATCATGCTTAGAGTAGACTCGACCTGTTAATGGTGCAGTGGATTAAGTCTCTCTTTCTAAATGTGAAGTTCGTGCTTATCTGAGCTGTAGATCCTGAAATGAGAGACTGAAGAGTGTCATTGTTCTCTACAGGTTGTGTGATTGTGGTGTTACAGATGAAGGTTGTGCTGCTCTGACTTCAGCTCTGAAATCAAACCCTTCACACCTGAGAGAACTGGAGCTGTCATGGAATAAAGTAGGAGACTCAGGAGTGAAGCAGCTTTCTGATCTACTGCAGGATACTCGCTGTAAACTGGAGATACTCAGGTAAGATTTTATAAAATGTCCCAACATAGTCCCCTTTTCATGGTAAATAGTGTTTGCCATACAAACAATCTACTGGGAAATTACTAATAGGAATGTTGCTTTTATTTTCATTACATTCTTTCCAATGTGTCTGACATAACTATACAATTTTTATGATAGTATAAACATGACTGGATAAGGTAAAGATGTGACAACCGTGTTCATATACAGATATATTGATGATTTTTGGGTACTTGCATAAAAAATGATTATTCTTGTAGTTTTTATTATATTGAAAATAACCCGCTCAAGCAGCATGTAGAAGTGGGTTTGAACCTTAGACTGGACCTGTTAATGGTGCCGTGGATTAAGTCTCTCTTTCTGATTGTGAAGTTCCTGCTTATCTGAGCTGTAGATCCTGAACTGAGAGACTGAAGAGTGTCATTGTTCTCTACAGGTTGACTGAATGTAGTGTTACAGATGAAGGTTGTGCTGCTCTGGCTTCAGCTCTGAGATCAAACCCCTCACACCTGAGAGAACTGGATCTGATTGGAAATAAACTTAGAGATTCAGATGTGAAGCTGCTCTCTGATCTGAAGGATGATCCACATTATGAACTGAAGACACTTTGGTGAGAAGTGATGATTAAAACTGTTTATATTTTAATTGAAAGTTAATTTAGTTTCTTCTTAGTTTAATTTCATTGTAATTGTGAATTACACACTATAAACATGTTTAATAAGAGTTTAATATAACATTCTAGTGCAACCAGGAAATATATAAAGGGCGCCTAGAGTATCATTCTCTTTTTGTCTTCAGGGACTGTTTGTTTTTGAAGCGACCTGTTGATCAGGTAAAAAAATGTCTGAGAAACATTTCAAGCAGTGTGCCTACCCCTATCCGAGGTTTCTGACACCCGGAGACACACATGACTTGTGCGTTTACTGTCTAGCCTAAGAGTATGCACGTTCAGTTCTCGAGGGAGCTGTTTGCATGAACTTTGGGCATTTCCCTTTAAGGACGCTCCACTCTCGTTTTTCCATCTTCTCGAGGGAAGAGGGACAAGCATCTGTTCCCAATGTCTTGGGTCTCTCAAGCTGAAGTGGAGAGATCTAGGTCCTGGGGGTCACAGATGGAGCTGGCGAAAGAGTTTGAGAGAGGAGTGAATCTCTTGCGTGCTTCGGCTGCTGACGAGAGCACTCTGCTGGGCGAGGATGGAGCATCCAATGCGTTTTCTGGCTCAGTGGACAGTACTCTACTGCCACCATGCCAGGAAGAGCAGGAGATGGTGGTCGAGGGCGAAGAAGACGAGTCATCTAAGCCCTTACGACAATCCTGCCCCGCGTATGAAGAGCTATTGGGGGTTATGGAGCGTGCTTCAGGCAGGCTTCAGCTGTCTTGGGATGCTCTAGGGAACAGACCACTCATGGCAGGTTAGACAAGCAGTTCCTTTCTGGCCACAACCATCCAGCTCCTGTGAGCCTTCCTTTTCCTCACGATCTCCATACTGAGATCGCGAGGGCATGGAAGAAACCGTATTCAGCCGGCATACACCAACACAGGCATGCGAATGATCCAAATGTCGAGGGAATGCAGGAGCATGGATACGTGGTGATGCCCCAATCCACAAGACGTTCGCGAACTATCTCGCGGGTGGGCAGGCATCGACCTTGAAAGCTCCGGCCCTGCCTACCAAGCCACTGAAGAACACCTTGCGCTTGAATGGCAGGGCATACGTGGCAACATGTCATGCTGGTGCTTCACTGCATACCATGGCAGTGTTTTCAAGCTTATCAAACCATTCTGCTGAAGGACTTGAATCAGGGTCAGCATCTTTCCCCTGATGCGGTATCTGAGCTGCACAGCACCACATATCTGGCTCTCGGCACCACCAAGTAGATCGTCACTGTGGTTGGTAGATCGATGGCGGCAATGGTGGCAATGGTGAGGCACCTGTGGGTGAACCTGGTGGACACCGGGAAAAAAGTTAAGGGCTTTCTCCTCGGTGCCCAGTCTTGTCATCTGAACTTTTAGGCACCTCCATAGAGGTGGTGGTGGGAAAGAGAGAGAGACGAGGCGGCCTCCAGATCTAAACCACCTAACACTGTTGTCATGCTAATGAACAGCCGGAACACATTGAAAGTTTTCTGTCTTTAGTTAAAATGGTGTTGTGGTAGCGGCCCCTCAGTAAATAACTAATGATCTTTGCAATGGAAGTGAATCAATCAAAATCTTACTTTAGCTGTTCAATAACTTCATTCAAGAGCTGCTGTAAAGCCTAAATAATCTCTGTTACTTTAATTTATTGTTATCACTGTAAAGCTGCTTTGAACGAATCTTTATTGTTAAAAAGCGCTATATAAATAAAGGTGACAACTTTTATTTAAATATACTATTATAATCTTGCACTTTATAGTCTAAGTAGTTACTTTTAGTTGTTCTAAAGTGGATAATGCAATAATGTCGCACACATTTGACTGTCTGTGTTTTACTTACAGGTTTAGATGTTAGTCTGGCCTTCCCTGGATCAGCTGATGGTGAATAAAGAGCCACTACAGACACAATCACATTCGACAGAATCAACAGACTCAAACCCTCAGTGATCATCACACACACATGTGTTTGTGTAACTTTACAGAATGATCCAAAGTCAAACAAGGAAACCTTCAACCAGATGAACTGGATAAATATTCTGAATGATCAGATCCAATCTGACTTCTGACCTGTAATGCCTGAATCATAATGATACACTGTTCGTTCGTTGGTCAGAGGAGAACTGAGCGAGTGCAGCGCCGCCGCTCCCACCACGCGCATCACGCGCTGTGCGTAGGGCACCAAGTGCTGAGGGGGGCACCAAAAATAGCCTAATGAAAAATCAATCATCATATCATAGTCATAATAATTATAGTGCCGATATTATTTCATTATAGAAATATTATTAGGCACTTTTTAGGGATGTATATAACAAGACAGGCGGAACAAGAGTATTTAATTGCTCTAGAAAGTAACGATGGTGCCGCCGCCGCCTCAGTGTTCCGTTTGATTGCGCGTTAAAAAGTTAAAGTTAAACCGGTAAAAATAAACGTTTTTTTTTCCCCCGGGGGCGGGGGGCACCATAAAGGAATTATGCTTAGGGCACCAAAATGTCTAGCAGCGGTACTGAGCGAGTGAGTCTGGTTTCTGCCGAAGTTTTCTTATCCATTCTGTCACTGATGGAGTTTGAGTTCCTGCCACTGTCGCCTCTGGCTTGCTTTCTTGAGGACACTTAATATTCAACAATATTATTGATCTCCTGCATCGACACCATTATATGAGAACTGAACTAAGCTGGACGATGACATCACTGTTTTCTCCAGAGTGGCTGTATAGAAATGAACTAAATTAATATATATTTTTTACAACAGAAATTAATCAAGACTTAACTTACCTAGCTGAATTATGGCTCTATTTTCTTCTAGATCTGCTGAACAGCAGGAATAAACTTGGTTTTTCTCAGCTTTTTGCTCAAAATGTTGCTGTTTTTATGAAACTTCCCCGCAGTCAGGTGAGAAAAGAAAACCGTGAAGCTAGAATAAAACTGTTTGTTGTTGTTTAAAAGCAGATGGTCTGTTCATTATTCAGGGGGCCATGACATTTTTGTGAAAATGATCAAAGAGTTAATCTTTCGGTCGTGACGTTCAACTGATTCAAATCAAATCTGCTGAAGTTGCAGTGTGTGTATGAAGGAACAGCTGTGTGTGAGAACATGTCAGTGTCTGTAATTCAGCTCCATCATATTTAACAATTCAAATTATCTGCATAATTATAATAATTCCAGTCAGATAATAAAAAGATTCATGCAATAAAGACATTTCCACTATAAGCACACACGGTTTACACTGAACAAACCCACTGTGATGGAAACAACACCCCAGATCATTCCTTTCAGTTGTTAAACCTGATTTAACCTCATATGAGGACATCACATTTTTGGTTGTGTGCAGCATAATACTTAATTCTGTGTAACTGAAACATGTTTTTCACAAACGACAAACGAGGACACTTACACTGCCATCTGGTGGGGTCAGAAGAGAAAAAAAATTAACGTAAATAATTTAAAGATGGCGGAGAACACAGGTCACATGTCACGCAGCCACACCAGATCAAAACGTCCACAAGATAAAAAATCTAAAAACATTTCATTGTTGATTCTTGTTAAAGGTGGGGTATGTGATTCTCTTTTTTGTCCATTTTTTCAAAATAACTTGAAATCCTATTCCTAACCCACTTACAGCCACTGAGTTAGAAGCACTGAAATGAAAATTAAGTAATTTAATCATCTGTGGAACGGGCAGGACTCGAAAAACTCCAGCCAATCATTTCCAAGACCACCTGGAATCATTGGACAGTAAGTGCGTCAATCAAACTGTCGTCCCACACCCCCCTCCCCCCAGCGCGTGACCCCCTTCCTGCGCATACTCAAAGCTCGTGACGCATGCGCATCTTGTCAGTAAAGCCGGTTCCATGATTAGTAGTAAATCCTCATTACAATCTCTCGCACATCTCACGAGTTTTCGCTCGTGCATGATTGCGCGTCCATGTTCTTCGAATGGGTGGAGTCAGAGCCAGCGTTGGAAGAAAGAAGGTAGGACCATTTGAATTGTGTACTTTCAAAATCTGCCGGTCTTTTCCAAATCACATACCCCACCTTTAAGTTATGCATAGAAGAGTTGTATGATTAAAATGGCATGCACATTTGACAAACTTTTGTAACAATAAAGATTTACTATGCTGCTAAAGTTGATGTCCACATATGAGGACAATGGGACTTAGCTTTGTTGAAACTGTATAAGATGTTAGCAAAAAAATTAAAATTTGTAGTTGCATTGAGATTCATGACGCACACTGGCTCACTCACTCGAGCACATGCACACACACACACACACACACACACACACACACACTCAAAGGGGCTTCAGTTCACTCACGATCACGCGCGCACGCACGCACACACACATACATAGACACACACATAAGCCCCTTTCACACAGAGATTCCGGAAGATACACGGATAAAGTGACCCGGGATTTGACCCGGGTTCGTTTGATTTTGGTTCACTCACACTGCCAGTGATTTTCCGGAATCAGAGAGTGCGTTCACACACAACCCATAAAAATCCCGTAAAGACACGTGCCATCGATGTGACATGTAATGTCTCAGCAGCGTCTATAGTTTGCTTATGAGCTGCGATTTCTCTCTCGAGAAACCAGCTTGAACATTTTTATCTCTGATTCGATCATAAACTAGCACACACACACACAGGATATGAATTGTTGATATCAACAATTACATTTTTGATATCAGCAATTTAATTATTTATATCAACAATAGAATTCTTGATATCAAAAATAGAAGCATTGATATCAACAATTGAATTCTTGATATCTGTAACTGTATTTTCACTAGTGAAATGTCACCATAGGATGCCATTCAACACTAATTGTTGATATCAAGAATTGATTTCTTACTAGTAGAAATATAATTTTATATCAATAATTACATTGTTACTAGTAAAAATGCGAATTCCTGATATCAATAATTAAATTGTCACTAGTTGAAATGTCCATTGTTATATCAACAATTTAATTGCTACTAGTAAAAATGTTAATTTTTGATATCTGAAAATGTATTTCTGATATCAATATAATTTCAGATATCTAAAATGGCTTTCTTACTAGTAACAATTACATTCATGATATCAGAAATTAACATTGTCACTAGTGAAAATGGAATTATTGATATCAAAAATGAACATTGTTACTAGCAGCAATTCAATTGTTGATATCAAGAATAGACATTTCAACTAGTGACAATTGAATTCTTGATATCAAAAATAAAGGTTGTTACTAGTTAGAATTGTATTTCTGATATGTGAAATTGGAATTTCAACTAGTAAGAAATCATTTCTTGATATCAACAATTGATTTTGTATTGCAGCCTATGGTGACTTTTCACAAGTGAAAATACAATTACAGATATCAAGAGTCATTACTAGTTGAAATTCAGTTGCTGATATCAAGAATTATAATTTTAACTAGTGAAAATTTAATTGTGGATATCAAGAATTAGCATTGTTACTAGTGGAAATGTAATTTCTGATATCAACAATTGCCATTGTTACTAGTAGAAATCTAATTCCTGATATCAATAACTATTATTTTAACTAGTGAAAATTGAATTGTTGATATCAAGAATTCATATCCTGAAAATGAATAAAAGTTAAAACGGCTTGCCATACACAATCTTTTGGAGTGTTACAAAAAAGAAAGCAAATTTTCAAGTTTTTTTGGATATGTTTTTTATTTGGATATTATATAGCTATTATTATGGATATTATATTTTATTATTATATTAATTTTGTTTTTCCATATCAATGTTCAGAAGTTATAGATGCAAGAGTAACAACGAAAAATGTTCAGGCACAATGCTCAGGCTGTAAATAAAAGAGATTTTCACTTTGTTACACAATGGTGTATTGATTGTTTACCCAGTGTCCACATATGTGGACATCATTTTTTTTCAAAAAGTGCTTCATGTTCAAAGATAATATCTTGTTATTATATGTATTGGTCCCTCCTAACCCCAAAAAGCTAGAATAAATCTAAAATGTACGCCAAACCAAAACTCAGGTCTCTACTAAAACTACTTCCTGTACAAAAACTAATTTTACTTATTATACTTATTAGGTCCTACTTTATAGAAAAATTATAAAATGCACACCAGGGAAACTCTCGGGTCTCAGGAGGTTAAGAAGAATGACTGATCAGACCAGAAACTGCGCCGACTGATCTGAGAACAGATTGAGATGTTGTTGAGTTATTTTTATTCTTTAACGTTTTAATATGTTTTAAGTATAGATATTTTATACTTTTGGTATTTATAGAAGGGTATATTATGTTGTGATTGATTGTGTATTTTAAAGCACTTTGGTTCAAATCCTGTTGTTTTAAAAGTGCTCTATAAATAATAGAGTTGAGATCTCTTCTGAAGCTCTAGATCACTTTTACATTTTTCAGATCCAAATATGATCTTTCTCCTGTGGAAACTATATATTTTCATGTATAAAGACCAAATTGATGTGAAAAACTAATATTATAAATATGTGTATAACATATTTTAGAAATCATTTAGTTTGTAAATGATTGTGTCGGTCTGCTGTTTCTAAATGATGTGTCGGGTCCCCGCTATGATAACAATAACTTTCTCAAATGTTTACAGAACAAGCGGGAACCCAGTGTGCCTGTATCTTTCTCTATTGCTGTTCGATTACATGATAGAAAGTCTAAGGCTTCAAAAGCCGTACAGCAAACCCATCTAATCTGGTGCCTATTACACGACAAACTAAGATTTCTGTGGGGACAAAAAGTAAAACTGTTAAGTTAGCACTCTTAAACATCCGTTCACTTAAAAATAAATCACTTCTAGTCAATGACTTAATAACCACTTACAACCTGGATTTTATGTTGCTAAATTAAACTTGGCTAGAAGACAGCTGCAGTGCAACAGTCCTCAATGAAACATCCCCTCCTAACTTTACTATTATGAGTGTCTGCAGAGCTGTCAGAAGAGGTGGAGGTTTAGCTCCTCTTTATAAAGATGTCTATCAATGTAAGCAAATATCATTTGGGAATTACCCGTCTTTCGAATATCTGGGTATTGTGTTAATAGGTGCTCCACACATTTTACTTATCATTGTTTACAGGCCTCCAAAATACTCTCCAGCTTTTGCTGAGAACTTTACAGAACTGTTATCAACAATTTCCTCAGAGTTTGACTGCTTTGCCATTGCTGGAGATTTTAACATTCACATAGATAATGCAAAAACCAATATGGCAAAAGAAATCCAAACTGTTTTAAAAACTTTTGATCTGACTCAGCATGTACATGGACCCACACATAATCGTGGACACACTCTAGATTTACTTTCAGTAAGGGTCTAAACATTTCATCGATTGTTATTAAGGATGTAGCACTGTCTGATCATTTCTGTATTTTCTTTGATATATTGATCTCTCCTGCCATTGTAGCTAGATCTGTGTCTGTCAAGAAGAGATGCTTAAATGAGAATACTAGTGTACTATTTATGAAGGCTATATCTTTAACACCAAGCATATCTGCTGACTCTGTTGATTTTCTCCTTGATTCTTTTAACTCAAAAGTTAAGAGTCTAATTGATGATATTGCTCCTGTGAAAGTCAGGAAGAAGGATGGCAGACAAAAAGCACCTTGGAGAAACTCAACAGCAGTGCAAAATATGAAAAGACAATGCAGAAAAGCAGAGCGCATGTGGCGGAAGACAAAACTTGTAGTCCATTATAACATCTACAAAGACAGCATCCATGCTTTCAATAAGGAACTAGGCAAAGCTAGACAGACTTTCTTCTCGAATATTATAAACAGCATTATAAACAACACACGCACTCTTTTTGCTACTGTAGAGAGACTGACAAACCCCCCAAGCCAGATTCCCAATGAAATGCTCTCAGAGAGCAAGTGCAGTGAGTTTGCTTCTTTCTTCTCTGAGAAAATCAATAATATCAGAAAGGTGATCAGCTCATCCTTGAGTTGGGCTGGGGTCAGACAGATCAGACAACGGCCTGAGAAAGTAGCCACTATGTCTGATTTCAAAGAAATTGATGGCAAAATTTTGGAAGAACCCGTACAGCACCTTAAAACATCAACCTGCGCCCTTGACGAACTTCCCACATCTTTTTTCAAAAATGTGTTACACAGCTTAGAAGCAGATCTCCTAGAAGTGGTAAATGCCTCACTTCTCTCTGGGAGTTTTCCGAACTCCCTGAAAACTGCTGTTGTCAAGCCCCTCCTGAAAAAGAGCAATCTGGATAAGACCATATTAAACAACTATAAACCGATTTCAAATCTTCCTTTCATAGGCAAGATCATTGAAAAAGTTGTCTTCAATCAGCTGAACAAATTCTTAAGCTCAAATGGATACTTTGACAATTTTCAATCTGGTTTCCGACCGCATCACAGCACAGAGACCGCGCTCATAAAGATAATAAACGATATTCGCTTAAATACTGATACAGGCAAATTATCAGTGCTGGTACTACTCGACCTCAGTGCTGCATTTGACACTGTCGATCACAAAATACTTCTTGACAGGCTGGAAAACTGGGTGGGGCTTTCTGGGATAGTCCTAAAATGGTTCAGGTCATACTTAGGAGGCAGAGGTTATTATGTGAGTATAGGAGACCATAAGTCTGAGTGGACACCCATGACATGCGGAGTCCCTCAAGGCTCAATTCTTGCGCCACTCCTATTCAACCTGTACATGCTCCCAATGAGCCAAATAATGAGAAATAACCAAATCGCTTAACACAGCTATGCAGACGATACACAGCTCTACTTATCCCTATCGCCTAACGATTACAGCCCCATTAACTCTCTGTTCCAATGCATTGATGAAGTAAACAATTGGATGTGCCAAAACTTTCTTCAGTTAAACAAAGACAAAACTGAAGTCATTGCGTTTGGAAACAAAGATGAAGTTCTCAAGGTGAACGCATACCTTCAGTCTAGGGGTCAAACAACTAAAAATCAAGTCAGTGTCTCTAGAGTCAGACCTTAGTTTCAGTAGTCATGTCAAAGCAATAACTAAATCAGCATACTATCACCTGAAAAATATTCCAAGAATTAGATGCTTTGTTTCCAGTCAAGACTTAGAGAAACTTGTGCATGCTTTCATCACCAGTAGGGTGGATTATTGTAATGGACTTCTCACTGGCCTTCCCAAAAACACCATAAGACAGTTGCAGCTCATACAGAACGCTGCTGCTAGGATTCTGAGCAGAACCAGAAAATATGAACACATCACACCAGTCCTCAGGTCTTTACACTGGCTGCCAGTTACATTTAGGATTGATTTTAAAGTATTATTACTGGTATATAAATCATTCAATGGCCTAGGACCTCAATACATTGCAGATATGCTCACTGAATATAAACCCAACAGATCACTCAGATCATTAGGATCACATCGGCTAGAAATACCAAGGGTTCACTCTAAGCATGGCGAGTCTGCTTTTAGCTACTATGCCAGCCGCAGCTGGAACCAGCTTCCAGAAGAGATCAGATGTGCTCCTACAGTAGTCACATTCAAATCCAGACTCAAAACACATCTGTTTAACTGTGCATTTACTGAATGAGCACTGTGCCACTGTTCGTCCGACTGTTTGTACTGTACTTTATTTTGTTTTAATTATTCTGTTTTCTTTTGATTATTTCTGTATTTTATCTTTTATTCTAAACTGTTCTAATTATTCTGATTTCTTTTGATTATTTTAATTTCTTCTATGTAAAGCACTTTGAATTACCATTGTGTATGAAATGTGCTATATAAATAAACTTGCCTTGCCTTGCCTTCTATTACGTTACATCGTTGCATTCTTTTACTGTAATGTTAAATGTGTTATTCATGTAAATAAAAATGTATCTATCTATTTTAATAAACTTATTTTAGTCAAAATTATTAATCTATTATTTATTTACATCGTTTTATTTATTTATTTAAAAATTATTTAAATAAATAATACATTTGATTAAAATCAAATGCATTATTTAAATAAAACATTTTTTTTAATTAAATCAACGTTATTTTAATCATGCTTTATTTATTTTAATATTTTTTTGTTTATTTTCAATGTATCAATTAATAGTATACATTTTTAAATCTATTTAATTTATTAATTTGCTATTTATTTAAATTAATTGGTATTTATTTATTTTAAACTATTTTATTTAAATCATGTTTTATTCATTAAGTTCCTATTACATCATTGCATCTTTTCTTTACTGTACTGTAAGATTTATCATTTATTTAAATACAATTATATTATTTAAATAATATTCATTTAATTAAAATAAACTAATAAAAAATAAATACTATTTGATTTGAATTATATTCAATTAAAATAAACTGATACAAAATAAATATTTTATTTATTTTATATTTACATCAAATTTTATTTGTGTTAATTAATTTTAATAAAATGTATAAATTTATTTATTTAAATCAATTTGTATTTGTTTGAATCCTTTTTTGATTTAGTTACTTAAATCCTTTTTTTCCTTTGCATTTTTTACACAGTTTTTCCCAGCACTCTCTTGCGGCCCCTGAGGGCCCTTAGTTTCTAAACCCCTGCTGTAGAGGAGACACAACTGGTGAAAGATTTCTGTTTTAAACTTGTTGCTGTTGTGAAGAAACAGGTATCAGAGAGATCTGGTGTGATTTTTCACTGCCTCATGTATGTTTGTGCTTGTGAAGTTTAGAGGCGATGCTTCACGTTAGTTTGTATTCTTACAGTCACACTTTCAATGCTCTGAACGATACGAAACGTCTCTCAAGAGTCTGAAACTCAGCGTTTAAGTGTGTGAGAGAGACAGAAAGCAGAAGTGACATATCTCCTCCGATCACACAGTTTCCTCTCACAGTTACACAGCGGAAGACGCCACTTCCTCACACAGACTCGACACACACACTCCTCCGACTGCCCGACGCAGGTAAACACACACTGTATGTCTGCGTCCCTCCGTCCTCTGGTGCGGGATGGAGGCGTTCAGCTCCAAGGACATGGCCATGAAGGCCCAGAAGAAGATCCTCAGTCACATGGCCAGCAAGTCCATGGCTCACATGTTCATCGACGACAACAGCAGCGAGGTTCTGGACGAGCTGTACCGCGTCTCCAAAGAGCACTCGGGGAACCGCGGCGAGGCCCAGAAGGTGGTGAAGAACATGATCAAGATCGCCGTGAAGGTGGGAGTTCTGTTCCGACACGAGAAGTTCAGCGCGGATGAGCTGAGTCTGGCGCAGGACTTCAGGAAGAAGCTGCATCACGGAGCCATGACGGCCATCAGCTTCCAGGAGGTGCAGCATTCACATATTAATAATGTTTGCATGATTATCTGTGAATTATGGTTCATTAGCGATCTCAAGTCAAGCATCACTAGTGCTATACTGCTAGTGATGTGCTGACACATCTTAAAGTTCTGCGTGTGCGTCGTCATTTCACACCAGACAGGAAGCAACTGCTTAGAACACCCTAGCAACCGCACAGAACACCCTAGCAACTCCTTAATGCAGGATGCATTCTGATTGGCTGTCAATGTTTTTATCATTCATCTTAAGAGTTAGAATGTTTCTGTATGAACGGGACTTTAATCTTATTCTGACATGTTTGAAAACTGAAATATGTGGAGAAATTTACAAATAAAGTGAAAAAATTTACTTTCCGGTTCACACTGAGGAATAATAACTGTAACGATAAAGATGTTGTTTAACATACACAGCGAGTTCACGTCACAACTATAATGATAACAACACAGAGGAATCACTTTTTAGAGCGATTTTATTCCCAGATGAACGATGAAAACACTGACAGCCAATCAGAATCCGACACATTTAAAGCGACAGATGACAAAACTGCAGCACGTGCTTATAAACAGAACGATATCGTGCACTGATGTGGATGCTAATATAGTTATCGTACTTGGTGTAACGGTCTTAACTTTGGATAAAAGTGTCTGAATGTAAATATAAAAATTATGGCAATCAAAATGAACCTGTTAATTTTGCAATTAATTTGTTTCATTTTAACATAATTAATGCAATTAATGCAGCATCGTTTGGCTCGCGTTGCATTATATGATCACTCTATCATTCATTCAAGAGCTATTAAACCATTTAAGTGCGATTAGACAAAAAACGAACTCATATCTGTACTGGCACGCATCTTGTTTACAGCTTGTATTAAAGGATTAGTTCACTTTAAAAAAAACTTTTGCTGATAATTTACTCACCCCCGTGTCATCCAAGATGTCCATGTCTTTCTTTCTTCAGTCGAAAAGAAATTAAGGTTTTTGATGAAAACATTCCAGGATTTTTCTCCATATAATGGACTTCAATGGGCCCCAAACGGTTCAAGGTCCAAATGACAGTTTCAGCGCAGCTTCATAGGGCTTTAAACGATACCAGACGATGAATAAGGGAATAATAGATATAAACACGCCTTTGCTACGGCAGTTCATTGGAACGAATGCGTCAATAGAGCCGCCATCTTGAAACAGGGGAGCTCCTCATCAGCGTCAATGTAGGAAAAGGTCTAACGGAAATAAAATCACCATAAATCGTCATGAATGCGATTTTCTAGTTGTTTTGGTTCGTTCCAACGGTCAGACATGTATTTATTATAGACTCCAGAGAAATTTAAAAAAATGTACAAAATTTCACAATCTTGTGAAATGTTATCCCTTGCTGTCTGGTTTTTACATTTGGTTCGTGTGAACATCCTTACGCAGCACAAAAGTCCGACATCATACATGAATTCAGTGTTACCCAGCTACTCCCTATGACAAGACCCCTGTTCCAAGATGGCGGCGGGTTTGACGCATGCTTAGAACCCCAAGGCGACATCTAGTGTTTACTATGAGCGGAAGTACCGAGTCAGTGTTTACAAATGTATACTTTTAGCCTTTTTAATATTAAAACACCCAGGATACGCACACGAAATGGGCATTTTAAACGGTAAACTGACACAAAGACATTTGAATATGTGTATATGGTCCTCCTTCCTCACATTTGTAAACACTGAAGCGTGACATTTTCAACGTAATTGCGTATTACGTGCCGTCACGAACGCGCATCACAGAACAGAGCAAGGCGAGCATTTGTGCTTATAAAACTTAAACGTTTTTATTTATTTTTGAAATGACCGATTGTTTCGCTAGATAAGACTCTTATTCATCATCTGATATTGTTTAAAGCCCTATGAAGCTGCACTGAAACTGTCATTTGGATCTTGAACCGTTTGGGGCCCAGTGAAGTCCATTATATGGAGAAAATCCTGGAATGTTTTCATCAAAAACCTTAATTTCTTTTCGACTGAAGAAAGAAAGACATGGACATCTTGGATGACATGGTGGTGAGTAAATTATCAGCAAAAGTGTTTTTAAAAGTGAACTAATCCTTTAATATGCGTTTTTGGTTGATCAGAGGTAGATGACGTTAAATACAGCGGTAAACGGGGTCTAAACGTTGCATCCTTGCGTCCACTTCCAGAGGTAGTGTAAAACGCATTGCTTTAGCAGTGTAAACGCTCATGTGGTCGAATGCTGTCGAACAGCCACAAAAAGACCGTCTACTGATCTAATGCATAGACATTATGGGAAGCGCTCTAGCCAGACGGGATACACTTTGTCACCTGAAGACCCAAGTTTGGTTTAAAGATGAAAAACGAATCAAGCACACTGTTCTCACACCGTTCCAGATTTCTAACACACACTCTTCTTGTGGCTTCAGAGCAGAAACGAAAGCTAACGTTAATGCTCTCCGTGTGTTTTTCCGTCGTCTACGGTTGTAGGCTATTCATATGTAAATTATGCAAGCTTATATTGTCCATTAGATCAAAAGATCAGAAAAAGCACATACATTTACTCACACATAGACACCCGCCGTCAAAAACAGAACAGTAGTGAAAGTGGACAAAAGAGACGGATTAAAACACCAGGTGTAAACGGGAATGTCTCTCGTCTACTTGTGATCCGATCCACCAAAACGCATCTTAATATCAGGAGTAAACAGGGCCAATGTTCACTCACCCGAAACATGCACACAGAAATCAACACTGAGTTCTCTTTCGCTTGAACCGACAGAAATGCACACAATTATGTAGAAATGCCCATTATTGTCGAGTATCCTTCCACGCATATTCTTAAACTAGTTAAAACTTAAATGAGCATCTAGAGTTGTGAAAACATCAGATCCGGATCCGCGTCATGTGCGTCGGGTCTTAAAGTGACAGTGACCTAATAAACCTGATGTTGTCTGTCATTAAGGTTAAACAAACAACATACTACTTTAAAAAGTATTTAAATATAAACCGTCTTCATGTTGTTTCTACATTTCAGTGTAAATTATACAATAAAAATTTGATGTTAGGTGAAATTAATGATTAACTCTTTCCCTGTCAGCGTTTTTTTTTTAAAGTTGTCAGCCACCGCCAGCATTTTTGATCATTTTCACAAAAATTTCACGGCCCCCACAATATTTTGATGTATGAATATCTGAACATGCAATGTATCAGAAGAAAAAACAGACTTCTGTTCTTATTAAAAACAGCATTCTGTTTTTATCAACACTTGAATGTGGGTAAGTTTCATAACAAAAGCAACACTTTTGAGCAAAAAGCATCCAGATCGATGATCAAACACAGATGGAGTCGATCGAGTCCATCAACGCTTCAGTCGTTTCCTCTTCATGGGTTCAGCATTTCATTCAGTAACATTAGGCAGTTTTGATTAATATGCTGTGTAATGTTTGATGATCGCGTTATAATTGACCGTTCGCAAAGACCCGCCCCCTTTAGTTACTGTTGCTATGTCCGACAAGCCACGCCTCTCTCACGCCATGTTCTCACGCAGTGAAAAATACATCGCGGAGCAGAGAAACTGACAACGCACTGACAGACAGGACAGACCAGGTGATTTTTAATATGAAACAAAGTGTCAACTTTCAAATTTGGTCATTTATTTAGAGAAATTTAAACAATAAATACCGTTTTGTGGCTCTTTAATGTGTCTGACAGATCGCAGTAGCGCCTCATTTAAAGCTGCTCGTGAACCGATCATCTCTTACTTCTAGTTCATTTATAGCATCAAATATACATGAATGAACATCAGAAGGAATGTTGTTTTAACCGAGGAAAGACGTCAGTACACTCCGTTTTTCAAGTTCAAATCCTCCAACGTAACTCTCCTGACTGCTTTGTCGGACAAAAATGGCGGATTCGGCGGATTATGATTGGTCAGATCGCCTGTCAATCAAACTCCCTGTGAAGGGTCAATTGACATGCAATGCTTCTATCTTGTTTCTTCTTCTCATGTGTTTTGATCAGGAGATTCAGTACTCTTTCAGGAGATGTGTAATAGCGCCCCCTACAGTATAACAGTGGAAACACGGAAAGCCGGAAAATTCTATCAATGTTGGGAAAAGAGTTAATTACTGAAAAATGTGTGATTACTGTTTTTAATCGACTGAAAGACAGTAAAACTGAGTGTGTGTGTCTGTCTCCGTCAGGTGGAGTTCACATTCGATAAGAGCGTCATGGTGGAGCTGCTGACGGACTGTCGGGATTTAATGCTGAAGCTGGTGGAGAAACACCTGACGCCCAAGTCTCTGGACCGCATCCGGCACGTGTTCAACCATTACGCGGATCCGGACCTGCTCACACACCTGTACGACCCCCAGGGGACGCTGTGGAGCAACCTGAGCAAGATCTGCAGCGGCCTGAACCGCATGATCGAGGAGGGGAAGCTCTGAGCACACTCGGACTGACACACGCTCGCGTCTGATTGGCTGATTCCCACTAGGACATCCGCATCATCCCGGGGTCAAAGGAAGATTTAAAGGGACAGTTCACCCAAAAATGACTTTCTTCTGTGGAACGCTAAAGAAATTTAGTTTGGTTCCCAACTTTTGTCATCTTTTGTGATTCATAGAAGACAGACAGATCTTTTTAAGAAATTAAAAAATATTGCTTTTTAATACAAGATTTTGTTTCTGCATTTCAACATGATTTCCGTCCATCGATCTTTAAAACCAAAGAGATCTTGAGCAACACTGGATTTTTGTACAGTTGTATGTACCAGTGAAATAATCCACTTCTGTTTCTCTATTACAGTTAAAAACAGAGTGGATCTGACTGAAGTTTAATAATAAAGTGTTGTTTTATTTTGTTTCAAATATATTCCTCTTTTGAAAACTTCTTAGCTCTGAGATGTTTTTTATGAGGAGATTTTAGATCTATGAAGTCCACGAGATCTGACTGTGGTTTCAGTTTCAGAAACACTGATCATTATTCGACGATACCCTAAATGCACAATTTGTGGGTTTGTTTCCTGATGTAGATTAAATTTAGAGAAGGACTAGTGCACTAGTGTAAAGCATGTTTGCAACTCATTTTACTTCTGTTTCTACAAGAAAAAATGTCAAACAAGACTTAAATTTGGCTGGAAATTCTATTGAGAGTGAATTTATTTTATAATAAATTTCACTAACAGATTTCTGCATTTTTACTACAATCACACATTGCAAAAAAAAATATTTTTTTTAGCATTTTTGTCAAATATATACAAATTTGCTAACACTTTAGTTTAGGGTCTAATTCTCACTATTAACTCGCTGCTTATTATCATGCATATTACTAGGATATTGGCTGTTTATTTGTACTTAGAAGCACATATTAAAGCCTTATTCTGCATGTTGTTCATATTCTACATCCCATAATGTAAACATAACTACCACCTTACTAACTGTTCATAAGCAGTCATTAGGAGTTTACTGATGCAAAAGTCATAGTTAACAGTGAGAATTGGACCCTAATCTAAAGTGTGACCACAAAATACTTAAATGAACATGCAATTACTTTGAGAAGGAAAACTAATAATTGTACAACTTGTAAAAACATTTCAAAATGAAGTGAGTTTTTACTTAAACCAACAAATATGTGAGGTCAGAAAAATTAACTTTACTTTTGAGTTAATATTTCTGACTCTATTGGCAGGTATTTTATTCTTAAGCACAAACTCAGTTCATGTTGATACATTTTCAACAAAACTTAATATCTATAAAGAAAGAATATAGTGTTAAAGTATCTTGATTTTCGAATGTTTAGATATTTGTTCTGGAAAACAAAACAAAAACTTTTTTTTTTGCAGTGCATATTCAGATCGTAAAATAAATAAGAAAACAATAAAAAGTAGGTAAACAGAAGTAAACAGTATTTATATCTCTGCTTTTATTGCATTTTTTTAAACACCTAGAAAAATATAAAAAACAAGAACTCAGAAAATAAGATCATTGTGAGCCGGTGCTGGTGTCACAGTCTTCAGATCATGAATCGACTGATGAATCCTGTCCTCCATCAGCGTTTAGAGTCGCTCGAGCAACGAATCTTTGAAGTCTTTAGGCTTGTTCGACTTGAACCGGCGCTGCGCAGACCGATCGGTTGATGACATCAAAGTACCGCGAGAGCGATTCAAAAGCATAAGGAGCCGTCTGCTCTCTAATCGCTCTCGCGGTACTTTGATGTCATCAACCGATCGGTCTGTGCAGCGCCGGTTCAAGTCGAACAAGCCTTTTAACACTGTTGTCACATTAGTCTGGAGAATCGTCCTCAAGCACAGAGTCAGAGTCAGTGAAGTGCACTGAACCACTAGGTGGCGACGACGGGCTGTTTGACGACGGCTTTGGGCCGCCCGCTCTTGTTCGCAGCCGCGGGGGAATCGCTGACGTCACTGGATCCGCCGAAGCTCCCGGAAGCGTTGGGAAAGCCGTGCGCCGCGATGTACTTCTGGTACGCCTCGCGGACGATGCGGAAGGCTCTGGCGTTGGCGTACGGGATGTCGGTCACGGGGTCGCGATACAGCGCGGGATTATGGGTAACAGGACACACCTCCTGAACGGGCTGCGCCGGGATGGAGCGAGCCGACTCAGGGAAAGCGGAGCTGAACGCATCATCGTCGCTGAAGGTGATGAAAGTGCGTGAGCACAGAGACCCCGCCCCCTGCGCGGAGGAAGAGGAAGTGGGCGTGGCCTGGGGCGTGTCCTGATCCAGCCTATGACAGGAGAGAGTCTTATTCAGAAGCAGTGCTGTTATCGATAGGTTTAATATTGTGTAAATAAAACTATGTATTTATAAAACAAACTTTTTTGTTCATTCACATGAAGCTGATATGAAATAGAAATAATAGATGAAACGTTGCATTCGCAGCTAACTAAAAAATAAATCTATTTTGAGATATTTATAAACAAACATAAAAAAGCACATAACAAAATGACAAATTAAAATAAAAACTGAAAATATAAAAAATATTTTATCACGGGTAATGACGCGTTCAAAATCTAAATCGGTCAATGATTTTGCAGCAATAGTTGATAAAGGAATTTTTTGCACAATGTTGTAAATATTTACATTTAAAAGCATGAAGGAGAGGATGTGTAAACCGCTCTAGCGTTACGGTGGCGGCGGAGTCTGAAACCACAGTGATTGCTCACAGCAGAGAGAGAGAGAGAGAGAGAGAGAGAGAGAGAGAGAGAGAGAGAGAGAGTGAGAGAGAGAGAGAGAGAGAGAGAGAGAGAGAGAGGGAGAGAGAGTGAGAGAGAGAGAGAGAGAGGGAGAGAGAGAGAGAGAGAGAGAGAGTGTGTGAGAGAGAGAGAGTGTGTGTGAGAGAGAGAGAGAGAGAGAGAGAGAGTGTGTGAGAGAGAGACAGAGAGAGAGAGAGAGGGAGAGAGAGGGAGAGAGAGAGGGAGAGAGAGGGAGAGAGAGAGAGAGGGAGAGAGGGAGAGAGAGAGAGTGAGTGAGTGAGAGAGAGAGAGAGAGAGAGAGAGAG